>NW_016914852.1:4978-8690 GCF_001483705.2 Eufriesea mexicana
GCAGTAAAGCGAATGAAATGCGAGGAAGAGTGCTCGAGGAATGGGTGTTAGCCAAAGGAACGGTCGTGCTGAATGAACCGAGTGAATGGCTTACCTTTTCTGGTGTGAATGGCCAGAGTGACATTGATGTCACTCTGGTGAATGGAGTTCCGGCCGGGAGCCGCTTTGAGTGGGAAGTAAAGAGTGACTGGGGAATAAGTGACCACAACGTGGTCCTTATTAGTATGATTTCGGCAGTGCCTGAGGAGCTTGCTTCGTTTGAGTGTAAGAGATGGGTGTGTAAGGACGTATGCTGGGAGGAATATATGAATGATTTGATAGAGTGTGTTGTGAGAGAGGGTGCGGATGCGATGGATGTGACAAACGTGGACCGTATGGTGGGTGTCCTCATGAAATGGATCCAGGAGGCGAATGGCAAGCGGATGAAAGAGAGAGTGCGTTGGTGTGACTGGAAGACTGCGTGGTGGACATGTGAGTTCAATAACTTGAAAAAGAAGGTGCGTAAAAGTAGACGTATGTATCAGAGAGCGAGAAAGAGAAGATGCGAAAATGTTGGTACGAGATAGGTGAATATAGAAGGCTGTTGAATGAGTATAAATGTGCTGTGTGCAAGGCCAAAGAGAATAGCTGGCGTAGGTTCGTCAGCGAATCCTCTAATCTGGATCCATGGGGACCGGTATATACGTTATGCCGTGGGAAGACTGCGAGGGAGAGATTGAATGCGTTGTATGCGAATGGTGTGTGTTATTCCACGTGGAGTGAATGTGCTAATATTTTAATGATGAAATTCTTCCCAGCTGCGGATATGATGATTGGGGATGGTGTGAATGTGGGTGTGGATGTACATGGGCAAGGTTCGAGTGAATGCTTTGAATGGGACGAAGTGAGTAGCGCGATTGGGAAGGCGAGATTGCGCAAGGCTCCCGGCCTTGATGGTATAAATGCAGAAATATTGCGTATGATTTGGAAGGCCATTCCGGGATGGTTGAAACGAGTGTATGATGCTTGCTTGTCTGCGGGATATTTTCCTGCTGCGTGGAAGAAGGCGTGCGCGATTGTGTTGCCGAAGTCCCCCGAGAAACCGCGATCGGACCCCGCGTCTTATAGGCCGGTAAGTTTGCTGTCCATGCTGGGTAAAACGCTGGAACGAATGATGATAGCGCGATTGGAACGGTGCGTGGATGGTAGGATGAACGAGGCCCAGCACGGATTTCGCGCGGGCCGATCGACGGAGAGTGCGTGGGCAAGGGTGCGAGAATATGTTTGCGAGAGTGAATGTAAGTATGTTTTAGATGTGTTTGTTGATGTTAAGGGAGCGTTCGACAACTTGGAATGGGTGTGTGTCATGAATAAACTGAGGGAAGTCGGGTGCCGGGAAGTGGCTCTGTGGAGGAGCTACTTCCACGGCCGGACGGCGTGTATGTTGGGAGTGAATGATGTTGTGTGTAGGGTTCTCGAGCGCGGCTGTCCGCAGGGTTCCATCTGTGGTCCATTTATATGGAATCTCATGATGGATGGGCTCCTGTGGCGGCTGAATGAATGTGGGTGTAAGTGTGTTGCATATGCTGATGACTTGTTGATGATTGTGGACGGACATAGCCGAGTGGAAGTGGAAAGGAAGGGAACTGAATATATGGTTGTCGTGAATGAGTGGTGTGAGAATGTTGGGCTGTCTGCGTTCGAAGGCAAAACTGTGGTAATGCTGTTGAAAGGAAGTATGTCTGAGAATAGGAGACCGAATGTGAGGATGAATGGAAGAGCGATTAGATATGTTGAGCGAGTGAAGTACTTGGGTGTGTGGATGAGTGAGAGAATGCACTTCAAGGTTCATTTGGAGTACTTGAGGAACAAGCTCATGAATGTTGTAGGACGAATAGGGCGAGTGATGAAGAGTGAATGGGGTATAAGAAAGAGAGCTGCGCGTGTGGTTTATAAAGGTCTGTTTGCGGCGTGTGCGATGTATGGAGCGAGTGTGTGATATGATGTGATGATAAATGAGTATGGAAGAGATTTGATAAATAGGTGTCAGAGAACAGTTTTGTATGGGTGTTTGAATGGATGCCGTACGGTGTCAACGGAGTGCATGCGTGGGTGTTGAGATCATCACGTGAGACCTAGTGTGTGTTCGTAGAGGAGTATGTGGTGTATTAAAAACGGTGTGAGTGCGCGAGAGAATGCCTTAATGTGTGAGGAGGAATTGGAGGAACTGCTCGACGCTGATTGACCACCAAGCCGCCGAACGCAGACCTCTGATTAGTTGCCGCGACAGCGAACGCTGGCCTCCGATTGGCTGTAGCCAGAAGAGCGTTTCGTCTTTTGATTGGCCGACGGGTCACGGACGACCAATCAGAATTTAAAAGTAAAATTTTACTATCAAAATTAAAATTAAAAATCCGAATTTGAAGTGTGCGTGTAGTGAATCGTATGAATGTAGGGAATGTTATTATAGAGGTAACGAAGAGTAAGAATGATATTTTAATGAATCAAGATAGAGTATATGTTAACTGGCGTTGTTGCAAAGTTAAGGAATATGTGAGCGTTCTGAGGTGTTACCAGTGCCTTCGGGCATATGATGAAGGAGTGTCCTGTGAAGGAAAGGTTATGTGGAAAATGCTGTGAGAAAGGGCATTTGCGGGACAAATGCAAGAGCGAAAGTGTTTGTTGTTGTAACTGTAAGCTGAGGGTTAAAAAGCCGATCACTCGGTTTTGTCTGGGGAATGTCCAGAAATTGTGTGTATGTGTGAGAGAGAAGGCACGTATTAGTAATGACTAGTACGCGTCTTAGAAAGAGAGTGCAAGTCCTTCCGGTCACCCATTTAATTGAAACTTTGTAGATTTCGTCATGCAGTTCAAGAATATATACCATTATACCCGCCACTATTCAATAGTTTTTGAGATATTTATAATTAATGTTGTAAAGTTTTATTACTTTTTAAATAAAATCATTACATACAGGAAATACAAAACATACCGAGAAGAAGTTTGAAATCTGAAATGATCCGACTGATATCGAATATTTGAAATAATTATTGCCTCGGTGTAGACGGAATGTTTGTCAGGATGTAATTAATACTTATATGAGCGATAGGTTTTGTATATCCTGTATGTAATGATTGTTTATATTTTGGTCTTCCTTCTGTAGCAAATAAGATTGCTATACAAAACTGTTTTCCTTGCATTGTATTCTTATTATTTTGTAATAAATATATACTAGCATGAGAAATCGTAAAAAATAAATTTTTTTTATTCAGAAATTTGATTTACAATTATTTATTTACAATGTTTTCATAGACGAAACATAAATACAAAATAAAAAATGGATTGAAAACAAAAAATTGAACAAGAAACAAGAATCGAACCGCGACCTACAGCATAGCAACTTCCGGGTTTTTTTTTCTTTTTTTTTCTTGCAACATGCGTTTATTAAAGTCTCTGGGTATTTACATAACAAGTAAGAAATACAACAAATATACTTAAACGTATAAATAGGAATATTGATTAACCTAAGTTTATAAAACTAAAGACTCTGAGACAGAGTACGCGTAGTTTACAGGTAATTTACAGGTAGTTGCACTTATTGCTATATGGGAACGTGGTAAGTAGGGAGCACTTAGTCTATGATGTATAAAAATATAGAAAAGGGCAGTAAAAATTATATTCTTCTGTCACTTGGGTGAGGGGTGGAGGGGGGGGGGGGCGGTTATTATGAATA
>NW_016914852.1:8702-55220 GCF_001483705.2 Eufriesea mexicana
TTTATGTACATATGGTTTACTTAAAAATTAATTTTAATCTTGGATATAAGTGAAAACGATGATAAACATAATATATAAAATATAATATATACAAGCATTAAAGGATGATAAAGATTTTTATTTTCCCCCAGCGGGGAATCGAGCTGCGGCTTTTCGCTTGGTTGGGGGATGCTCGCTAACTGATTCCGGGGTCGGTTTAGGTTAACATTTGTTTAAGTTGGTTACATGCATATAGCCTACATGTGGTGGCTTGTACTTATTCGAGCCACTAGTATTTCTTTGTTGTGTTTGGGGTTGTCGCTTATATCTAGGGGGGTTAATTTGTACGTATATTTTAGGTGATGATTGTCAGGTGCGATATTTGGGCTGTATTCTACTTTTTTGTTACTCGCTTTCCTATTGAAGTGGTATATTATTAGAGGGATGTTGTTTCCCTTGTTGTGACCCACGACGTCGTTCGGATAAAAAAAACTAAGTCGCGAGTACACGAGGGTGTTGTGTCACAACAAATTGGTGACAACGGTGGGATACTAAATTCCCTTACGGTGCTCCTGAAGTATACAACAGCGACGCTCGTACACGCTTCATTGATCCGCCCCCGCGCTGTACTCTCGATTTTCTGAAATCACCCGTAATGGCGACCACGCGTTCACAAGCCAGCGCGACTGAGAATGAGGCATCGGGCCTCCATCAACGACTGCTCGATGAGGAAAGGCAACTAAAGAAGGACCGCAAACAGTTAGACGCGGAAAGAGAGGAGCTCGAGCGCGAAAGGGAAGACCCCGAAGAAGAACGTTTCAAAACTGAACAACTCAGGCACGAAATAGAGGCCCTCCGCGCATCTTCCCAACGCGCCACAGACACTACGAATTCCCTCTCCGCCGCGATCGAGAGGACAGACGCGACGAACATGTCAATTAACAGGGCACTCGACCCTCTACGCCCTTACGACGGTACGAATATGACCGTTATTTCTTACTGCCAAGCCCTTCGAAGAGCCCGGGATATGCTTACCCCCGACGCTGAGGCCACCTTTGTCAGGCTACTCGGTGGCAGCCTAAGGGGGCGCGCTTATCGCGCCATCGAGGGCTGCTACCTCGATTCGGTAGCGGAGGTTTGTGCCCGACTCAAAGCTAAATTTGACCGACTGCATTGTGACGAAATATATCGGGGTCAACTCGTACTTGTGAGGCAGGAGCCCCGTAAAAGCATCTCGCAGTACGTAAACCGCGTGAAGGATTTAAGAAATGCCATATTGGAATACGACATCGCCGACACGCGTAGGATTGACGAGTTGGCGCTCCCCTGCTTCACACGCGGCATTGACCCCCGAATACGGACAGAACTACGGCGACGCGACCCCCAAGACGTGGTAAAAGCTTTCGACATCGCGGAAGAATTAGCTCTAGAACTAGAAGACGCCGACTGGTACAGAACGAGACGGCCCACCCACCCCGACGAAGACAATTACAAACGCGACGGAGGTAAGCGGAATTACTATCCGGAAAGGCAGCGAGAGTACGCCCCGCGAAACCGGGAACCATACCGCAACCCGCGACCACCACCTCCAGCTACGACCCCCCTTGAACAATGCTTTCAACGACGGGACGACAGGCCTCGCGCACCGAGAAACCCCGACCGCTTTTGTACCTTCTGTAAAATTCCGGGGCATGACATCCACGAGTGCCGCCGACGCGCTAGGTATGAACAGGGAAACGACAGAACCCTCGCGGCGAACGCGAACCCCCGTCGCGAGGACCGAGAACCAGTCAGCGAGTTCGCGTAGTAGAGTAACGCCGGAGCCCTCGACGAGCACGCAGTAATTGCGAACATCGTCGCCGCCAAGCCATCCGAGATCCTGAGCATCGTGGTTGAAGCCCCTCAATTCGAAAAGCCGACCCACCTGACGCATGCGGATACGCCCTTAGCGCCATCTTGAGTCAGGGCGAGATAGAGAAAGATAAGCCGATCGCGTACTCTTCCTGCCTCCGCCAGGGGGCCGAACTAAAATACTCAACCATCGAAAAGGAGTGTCTAGCGATAGTGTACGCGGTCCACTATTTCCGTCCATACCTCTACGGCCGTCAATTCAACTTAATCACGGACTATTAGTGTGGGTGAACTCAGTGAAGCACCTCTCGGCACCCCGCTGGAGGTTGTAGCTCGCGGAATACGAATACAAAATAATATACAAGCCGGGAAAACAAAATTCGAACGCGGACGCGCTGTCCAGAAACCCTGTCACCGTCCTACCCTTAGACTGTTACGCGAAAAGAAGACTTTCTTTTTGAATAATAAAACAGGTTTATTTAATTAACATTTTCCACTAAGTTCCTCTTAATTCTAACTCACGATCCTCTATTCACTACGTCTCGACTGCTACCTTATCTATATGCCACGTGCCCTTATTTAACCTCTTAGGCAGGGCTGAATTTTGCGCGGGGAGTTCAACGCGAATTACGTGTAAATGATACGGCACTGCAATGTGTGACGGATAATGCTGTTCTTTACACGAGTACATTGGAATGAAGTGTTTGATGATTAAATTATTGTATTATTTTTGTATGACGATTAACTATAGTGGCGCCTAGTGCCTAAGAGGTTAAACCATACACTCTATCCTCTTTCATACTCATGCTCTCTGTCTCAATCATGCTTTTCCACGCACTCTTCCAGCCTTCACCTCAGTGGGTCACGTAGCCTAAACACTCAGACGCATTCCTAGACTTCCACTCTTCCGTTCATACGATTCTTGCGCGCGGTCACTCATCTTTATCTACTCATTATACCCCTCGACCAAGACCCAACTTGCTCCTGCAAGGTGTATACTTTGTATTCTCGTACTTTCTTCACATCCGTTGCATCTTTCCATCTTTTCGGCGTAGATGGTCACTCCGTCGAGGCTCTTCGTCCGTATCTTGGCTCCTGCCAGGGGTGGGATCATCAGTAGCAGCATTGGCAAGTTTCGTTGCAGCCTCATCTGCAACAGACATATACGGTCGTACGTTATCCGCGTTTGTTTTCCGTTTACATGTATAAGGATGTATTGAGGTCCAGCGAAGAAAGAGACGACGTCGTATGGCCCTTTCCACTGTGGATGAAGCTTACCTCTTGCTATATGATCATAGATCCATATCTTATCAGCGGGCTTGTAGATTGGATGTATTCTCGCACGTTGGGCATCGTGTCGTTGTTTGGCCTTTTCTTTGTGATACACGATTCGTTCTTTCGCTTTTTTCAGTAGTCGGTCATACTGGTTCTTCCACCGCTCTACTAGTGTATCGTAGCTTAATCCTGGTTGAAAGGGCAGAGGGTAGATTAGCCTTTCTCCCAAGGCGTATATCCTGTAGACTCGTGCGTACTCGTGTTATATGCCAAGGTAATTGGCCGCACAATCTCATCCAATTCCACATGGGTGTTGTCAGCTAGGCCAGTTTTTATCAAGTCCTGTATCACTGCGTGTGCCCTTTCTAGGGACCCGTCGCGTTCCTATTTGTTCTTCGAACTCTTGTATCACTCGACCAATGAAACTGGCTCCTTGGTCCGTCAAAAACTGGTCTGGGTGTGGAGAAAGTGTATATGTAATTTCCAAGCAGTGCCGTGACTACGTCTTCCGCTCTTGTGGCCACTAATGGCACCAGGATTAAGTATTTCGAAAGTTGATCTTGACTGCTGAGGATGTATTTACGTCCGTTTCGTGTTGTGGCTAATGGGCCGAATATGTCCATTGCAATCTTTTCGCGGTGTGCGAATAGCGTTCGCTGAATTTTGTATTGCTGACAGGTGGTACATTCTGCAATGTATTTCTTAACATCTTCTTCTACTCCTATCCAGTCGTAATTTTGTTTTACACGTTTAATAGTTCGGTTCTCCCTAAAGTGTCTACAGGTAAACGAGCCGTGGTTTTCTTGAATTATTTTCTTCTCGGTATCTTGTGTTAAGGCAACTTCCTGCAGCGTTGGTTGGCGATGAACGCCAGCATAATTAAGAGTCGTTCTATTTCTTCAGGTGTGAATTGCTCAGATATTGAAACGTATATTTTTTTCTTCGCTGGTTCCAGAATGTTGCATTACGTAAGTCCAGGACCCATTGATATTCGTCAAACGTTTCTCTTGGTACCAATAGCATATCTTGTTGCAACGTGAGTGGAGAGTGATGGAGTTTCGGCTGCTCCCCATGCAACGAATTCTCGATACAGGTTGTCAGGGGAGTTTTGGTTCCTGCTGGACAACGTATTGACCAGTTCATCAATTTCCTGTTCGACCATGCATACTCTTGACAAGGCATCGGCAGCTTTATTCTCTTTTCCTTTCACGTATTCGATCTCATATTCGTACTCTTCGAGGAGCAGTCTCCAGCGTAACAGACGAGAGGACGGATCCTCAACGTTCATGAGCCATACAAGGGCCCTGTGGTTTGTCTGTATTTTAAACTTTCTCCCAAGAAGGGACTATCTGAGACGACGTATCGCTCAGACTATTGCCAATAGCTCCTTTTCCGTTGTAGTTTGTTTCGGCGGAGTTCAAGGTTCTCGAGACGTAACAGGGACGACGTTGTTCGAGGCGTCTGTTGTAAGGGTAAACGTTTTAGTGAAATCTGGGCACCGTAGTATCGGTGCCTCTGTAAGCTTTTTCTTGAGCGTGGCGAAGCTGGCTCGACATTCCGGTGTCCAGGCCCATACCTTTTCCTTCTGTATCAGCTTCGTTAGTGGTTTCGCGATCTTCGAAAATTTTTAATAAATTTTCGATAATATCCGACGAGGCCTAGAAAACCTTTCACTTCTTTGGTCGTGTTGGGTGTTCGATGAGCTTTTACAGCTTCTATTTTGGTTTCATTCGGTTTTACGCCCTCCTTGGCAATAGTATGAAATATTCCAATTCAGGACGCAATAATTCGCACTTGTCGGGTTGCAGCTCGAGTCTGGTAGCTCGTAGCCTTTCCAGTAGGATGATTTTTTCACTGTGCTCTTTGATGGTTGATCCGTAGACGACTATGTCGTCGAGGTATGCAAAGCATGTTTTGTCGATTAGTCCTCGTAAGGCCTGATCCATCATCCTTTGGAACGTGGTCGGTGCGTTTTTTAGACCAAACGGCATCCTGTTATACTCAAAGTGCGTAGAAAATGCCGTATACTTCTTACTCTGTGATTCCATTCGTATTTGGTGAAATCCAGCGGAGAGATGAAATGCAGAAAAAAATTAGCATTGCCCAAGTGATCGAGTATATCTTCAATCACAGGTAGTGGGTATGCGTCCTGTGCTGTTTTTTCGTTTAATTTGCGGAAATCTGTGACGATTCGCCATTTTTCTGCCTGCCCGACGCGTCCGCTTTCTTTCGCACCACCACGGCGATTCCGAGTGACAGATTATCTTTTCGTTTAACATTTCGTCCACCTGTTTCTTAATTTCTTGCTTACGAGCTTCGGGTGGCTGGTAGCTACGATTATTGATTGGTTTACTGTCACTCAGCTCTATGCGATGTCTGGTGAGTTGCGTCTGTGGTAAAGAGTCACCCGGTAGGTGGAAGACGTCGGGGTAGGCAGCGACAATCTTCCAGATGATGTCCCGATTCGTCTCCTCGATATGATCCAACCGCGTATTTTCCCGCAGGAGACGTATGCGTTCTGAAATCCAGGTGTTGACTTTTTCATGCTTTTCTCTTACCTCGATTCGGGTTAGCCGGAAGTTTCTTTCGTCGATTTCTCTATCCGTGTCACTATAGTTATTCACGTACAGAGGGAATTATTGTCTTTTGCGTTGTGGAGGGGTAGTTCTCCCGTTTCTTCGGCTTCGCACAACACGGTGCCTTCTTTAACTGGAGACCACGTGTCTATTCTCATACATTTTCGGGGTGGCACTTTAGCAGTGTATCTCGAGGCCATTGTTGTCCAGCTTTAGTCCGGTTTTTGTTAGTTTCCAATCGTAACAGTCGAGGAAGGATACCATTGCATCTTCAAGTACCAGGCAGTTGTTCGGTATTACGTGAAATTTGGATTCTTTTCCGAATATCTTTAAGGGCACGGCCTGATGACACGTAAAAGTAGTGTTGCCCATTCGGAATTTGTCTCCTCGAATGATCGGTAGCACCGGGCCATGTCCACCTTCATGAGGTTGACATTGGATCCGGTGTCAACTAACATTCTTCTGTCCCTTCCCCCCGCTGTAAATACAATGGTTCGCAGTTTTGTTCCGGTCCGGTTGACTCTTGGCAGTTCTCTTCCTCTTGCAGTGTAAGATGGTGTCGATCCGGGGGTCGATTGTGGTTTGGTCGTGTTTGCAAATTTTGTTGCCTGCGGTAGCACCTATTCTCTGTATGTCCGTACCACATGCAGTGCGAGCATTGCACGTTACTTGTAACGGAGTTTCTCGTACCCTGCTGTGCCCGCTGTGTTTGCCTTGCGGGTGCTGGGGCGTTTGGCGTTCCTGTTTCGGCTAATCTTTTCTTTATTCCGGAGCTCGACTGTCAGTGCCTTTGTTCTAGCTTCCTCGATGCTTTTATACATAGAATCCTCAACTCGAGCCGAGAATTCCTCTCATCTATGTAGGTCTTGATGACAGATTCTTCTTCGATTTGAAGCACGATCCTTCGTTTTTCAGACAGTCTGTGCGCTCTGTTTCGATGGAATATCGCAATTCATTCCATTTCCCGTGAAATCTTTGGGTGTACGCCTTCACGCTCTCCCTTGCCGTATCTGTCAGAGTTGCGTAGGGTAAATTTCTGGGGATGAGGAGCTTTGTACGTTTCGGCGTAAAGCCATGTACAGATCCTCGTGGCTCTCGATAGTTTCATATCGTATATTGTTCCACGCGTTATCTTTTATTTTCTCTGCTAGAATAAGATCTAGTGGTATGTTTGGTCGCTTGGTTCTCGTGCGGACTCTTCGCACTTGGCGAATGAAATCCTCTACTCCCAGGTCTCCAACTCCACGCATTTCGCGAATTGTCCGAAGACTTTCGCCTGGTGTCTTGAGATCGTCAGCCTGTTGATAGAGTGATTCAGTCGACTGGCCATTGTTGCTATGCTCCTCACGGTGTCCTTCTTCAGATGTTGCGTCACCGTTCTGATAATGGGGGGTTTGATTACGACGTAGCGCGGAGGGGCCTGGCGATTCATTTTCTGTTACTAAGCCAAGCACTCTCCTACCTAGGTCATCGATCTCTTTCTGTCTTTTTTTATTTTCTTCATTTGTAAAAATCGTTAGTTTCTCTATCATGGCTTTTAGACATCTTACTTCCTCGACTAACGTCGGTGATGTTGCACGGGCTGGAGACGCGGTGCGGGACATTTTGGGTTCCGTAGAGAAGTCCCTTTCAGAAGACTAAATTCGTTTCACGAAGATACACGGTTTTGATCGTTCGTAAACAATCGTGACGACGTAGCCTGGCAGGATCGCCAAATTGTTACGCGAAAGAAAACTTTCTTTTTGAATAATAAAACAGGATTATTTAATTAACATTTTACACTAAGTTCCTCTTAATTGTAACTCTCAAACAAACGATCCTCTATTCACTACGTCTTCACTACTACCCTATTTATATGCCTCGCGTCTTTGCTTAAACCATACCACTCTATCCTCTTTCATACTCATGCTCTCTGTCTCAATCACGCACTCTTCCAGCACTTGCCCTCAGTGGGTCACGTAGTCTAAATACTCAGACGCATTCCTAGACTTCCACTCTTCACTTGAAATCGATACTCACATAAACATCCCGTTCATACGATTCTTGCGCGCGGTCACTCACCCTTTCGCACGCCCAAACCCGATGTTATATATATATTGTTGTCATCACCCGACGTTAAAATTGGGCAATCTTTATCTACTCATTACAGACGCTGCAGGCGTCAGGCCACAAACAGGAACCAATTCCTCTGCCGTAACCCCAGGCGAAACATCTCCCTCCTCCTCCGACGAAGCACTCTTCGATAACGACAACCCACCCACGAGGACGAGACGCACCATAGTACAGACCCGGGACCGACTAATCATGAGGAACATAGCTTGCTTCATCACGTTAGACGGACACCCAATCGACGTGGGTGCAACCGACATAAAACACCACGGCAACCTAATCGTACAGGACGATCTAGTAATAGGTAGGGCAAGAGTGAATAAGACCAGGAAGTACGTTCAAATCCTCCTCCCTTTCAAACCCACTCTCACCCATTCCACAGACTCCCAAGACGTACTAGAGGCGCTTCGCAGCCTCTATGAGGTCGCCACCGAATCTCTATCTCAAGAACCTCAATCGACCAGATCCCGCAACAGCAAATTCACAACCACCTCTTAGAACTGTTGGCATCCACCATCACCACGATCATCCTCTGTGTCTATGAGGTACAGATCCCGTCCACTTCCACCTGCCACGATGTAATAGTAGAAAACCACGTTTCGGCCATCGCAGGATACAAAGGCGTCGCGAAAACGTACAAAAGAATCAGCGAGAGATACTACTGGCCCCCTCTCAAAATCGACGTGACAAAATATGTCACCGCCTGTCCAAGTTGCCAAACGCAAAAGCTGACGCTACGAAAGACTCGACAACCCATGACACTCACCGACACGCCTGGACAAGCCTTCGACAAAGTTTCACTAGACGTCGTAGGATCACTGCCACCGACACAACGCAACGCCAAATACATTTTAACCATGCAAGTTCTCCTAACCAAGTATTCCCTAGCCGTCCCTCTTGAGAACGCGAACGCGATCGATACAGCGGACGCGCTAGTTAATAAATTTATCTGCAGATTTGGCGCCCCCAAGGCCATATTTACGGACCAGGGGACCAATTTCGTGAACTCTCTGATCAAACAAATGGCTAAACGGTTTAAAATATCTCAATTCGTAACGACCGTTTTCCATCCACAATGCAAAGGATCCATAGAAAGATCTCATCAGGTCCTAATAGATTACCTCAGACACTTCGTCGCTAAGAAAGACTGGGATACATGGCTCAACATCGCCATGTATTCCTATAATACGAGCGTACATGAAGGGACACGGTTCACTCCTCGCGAGCTAGTCTTCGGCAGGTTAGCTCGCACGCCAGCCGTGGACAGTCTCCCGATTCTAACTCCCGACGAGTCGTACAATGAGTATCTTCACGATCTGCAGACCCGCCTGACGTTCGCCCAGGAAACAGCCAAAAATAATTTAGCCACCGCAAAAATGAAATCAAAAAATTGCTATGACAGGAAACTGAATCCTCAATCGTTCGTCCAGGGAGACCTGGTGTACCTATTTAAGGAACCACAAAAGGGCAAATTAGGTTCTCAGTACTCGGGCCTGCACAAGATAATCGCAGTGTATCCTAAACATAACGTCAAACTAGCTTATAAGAACACTACGCGCATTGTACGTGCGAATAAGATAAAGCATTCAAAACTTCCTTCCCGGATAGAAAGTACCGAGACACCACATACGTAAACCCCTTCTCCGCCCCACACCACATCTCTCCACACGCACAACGATGGACAAATATCAAGTCCTAGTCATTATCATCGCCATCGCCACACGCAACACCGAAGCCCTCTTCGGATATGATTGCGGAGGACAAACGCTGAACACCACCGTCTTCTCCATCATCGACGAGTCCCCGTGCGAAACATCTCCAGAAATCACAAACACCACGGAAAAACGGATCTAATTATTACAACTGGCTCAATTCAGTAGCACCGAAGTAACTCAGTGCAAGGTGGAAGTGGACCGTATCATCTACCACTGCGGAATGTATTCGCATACAGTGGAGAATGGACGCGAGCAATACCTTTTTACGGTAACCCGGGATACTTGCCAGATGTTAACAAACTCAGGAGTATTAAACCTGACGCCCACAGCAATCCTAACCGGGATCTTACCAAACGAAAGAACCACCCGAGGAATAACTATAGCCGGAGTTCTAAAGATCGATGGAGCCTGTGCTGGAACCACGTACAGCGACCCCTACGGTACCTGCTCCAAGGTGGTGGTCTAGGCGCTTGTAAAAATCACGACACAAAATTACTTCGCCGATATAAACCTCAAAAAGAACGAAATCATTCTACGGTCGGGTCAGCGCTGCGACCTCCACCGAGGAAGCTGTCTAGACCCCGAAAACGGGCACTCCTTCTGGAACCCAGCCCCGGAAGACCAGTGCAGTTTTAACAGCTACAACGTCTTATACGAAGGGAAGGCATGAGTAATCACCTCACCTGGCCACCCCACCATATACACAGTCACCACTAAGGAGATGACATTCGCGTTGGCCCGAACGACCGAGACATCACTTTGCGGATACCAGCTCATCAAAACGGAGCACCCTAAACTCTACATCTTAGAAGCGCGAAACAGCCCTTTTCAAAAACGTAACAGACCAGCTACCAACAACTTAGACATTTTCACTTACGTCAACTCCAAATTCATATACATAGAAAGACATATACATGGCCAAATTTCCAAACCATACAAGAACATACTGGACGCGCGATGTCAACTGCAAGCCCAGGCAGTCAGAAACGCCCTAGCTCAACCAGCGCAAGACGAAGTGGCCTTGGCTATCATGAAGGAGCCTGGATACCTCGCCATCCTAGCCGGCGAAGCTGTTCATATAGTAAAATGCATTCCCACGACGGTCATATTTCGGAAAACCGATGAATGCTACAACGAACTACCAATCACCTTCAATAACCGATCCGTATTCTTGAAACCCCGGACCCACATAATCACCGCCAGCGGAAGCGCTAGGCGCTGCAACGAACTCTTGCGTACATTATTTAAAATCAACTCTCGATGGCATGAACTGATGCCGCAGCCGTCCGAGACAATAAACCTACCAGCACCGGACCCTTTCGCAACACCTCGTTGGCACTACGAGGAGCCCTTCGGGTTAGCCACGGATACTCCGAGGACGAAATCGAGAACCTAAGAGAACACATCATGTTCCCAGTAGAAAAGCACTCGGTCTTGGATAACTTTGCCCAAGGAATGAACGGCAACGAAAACGCAAGAGCCAGCCTGAACATACGCAGCTTCCTAACCGAAAACGATATACAACGCTAAACCAAATCGATGGGAAAGAAAATTTGGAACCGCTTCTTTCAAATAGGCACACTAACCTCTGGATTCCTGGGGATATTTATCATAATCGGAATTATCAAATTAATAATAAACACAATACTGAACGGGATAACGCTGCACCAAGGGTACGGCTGGAGCGTCTACTTGATGGCAGCCGTATGGACAACACTGACAAACTACATAATTCTGGAGAGGCAGGAGCGAAAACCAAGTGGTAGTGACGAGGGTGCGAAAGAAATTCAATACGGTGAACCCCAGTGCGAGACTAGTAATCCCAAGCCCCCAAAGACACACGATAAAAACGTTCAAAAAGACTACGAGTCCGACTCGGAATAACCCCGCTGTAACGTCTATTCAGTTACAGAAATCCGGAGGATTTCTTTTTCCCCGGGAAGGGAGGTGTGACGTCGCTCGGACGTCTTAGGCAAATGCGTAACCTATACCCTATAGATATAAGCCATACCCCCTTGACTTATCCACCACGTCGGCCACTCCACGAGGCAAGCAGAACCAACTACAGGACCAAGCTGCCGCCATCTCAGAGGACTCCGTCTCCAACCCCGATCACTCATCGCCGTGCGGCGCCCTACGAGTCTATTCATGAATCAGGAGCTCTTAATCACCTTTCCAGGGCGCACTTTGGAATCCATTAAGGGGCAGTGGCGTAAGGCGCAGCACAATCTGCTGTTGAGAAAGCGCTACAGGAGCTATCAACACCGAATGCTCCGGCGCCCCTTGTGGAGTGCGTGACAGTTCCTGATCTGGCGGAACACCTGCCATTACCGGTGTTGGCTCTTGTCCCTGGCCGAGACCTCTCTAAGGACGAAGACAGGGCCGCAGTGGTCGATTACATCCGAAAGATGCCACCCTGGCGTTTGTGTGCGCCACCATAGCGAGCGGCTAGACACCATATGTAGCTCCTTAAACACCTGGGGCAAAGACCGAGTTCTTGAAGAGGTGTCTCTGCACCTCCTCGAGGTATTTCCGCCAAAACCACCGCGGTGGAACTCGACCATCACCGGACTGCTCCTGTGTCACATCGACGGGCTAGGAAGGCCAAATATGCTAAAGTGCAGCAGACATGGAAAAAGAACAGGCCCAATTGCATCCGTGCAATTCTGAGGGACATTGTCTGCGCCGTCGGTCAGCTTTGAGCAGTGCGGTCGAATCCACGTCGCTCCGCGTTCTGAGTGGAGTTTCAGTGGTTAAATCTGAGGATTTCCTAGGGAAAGTGATATCAGAGTGATTGTGAAGTGAAAATCAACCAATGGCCGGAGTCCCGAGTCGCTAGAAGGATTTTCAACGGAGAAAATAGAAGAAAAGCGTTTTGGCGTCTCCGCCGCTCGTCACAAGGATACACTGCGCGAAACAGAAAATCGTACCACAACTCACGAGCGCCACCTACTAATACGAATACCTCCGATCAATATAATCGAAGAGCACCAGACCCCCGATCCGTGCAGCATCGCGACGACAGACGCCGCGCCCCGCGGAATCCAGATAAGTACTGCACCTTCTGCAGGATACCCGGGCACGATATCCACGAGTGTCGCCGTCGAGCGGAAACGACCGACCCCTCGCATCGAGCGCGAACTCCCGACGCGAGGATCGCGAACCAACCCGGGGAGTTCGCATCGTGGAAACAGCTCCGATACCATCGACGAGCGAGGAGCAATAATCGCCAACGCCGCTGTCATCGATCCGTCACGAATCCCGAGTATCTCTATCGAAGCACCGCAATTACTAAAGTCCACCCTGATGATGATAGATACAGGAGCTGAACCAAATCTCATAAAACAATTCGCAATCCTTCCTTCGGCAGAAATTAATGAACTGGAGAGGCTTAACCTCCACGGAATTACCGACGAAAGGGTTAAAACAATAGGCTCCGCAGAAATTGAAATCTTCGACGAGAATCAGAAATTCCACGTAGTACCGGACGCGTTCCCTATCCCCACGGAGGGAATACTCGGGTCAGGCTTCCTCGCACGGGGAGCCGTCATCTCGTATAAGGAATCGATTCTCAAAATGGGGTCTAAAGTGTCTCCCTTTATTTCACCGGCCGTAATTCCAGCATCCGAAACGATCGTGATCGAGTCTAGAACAATAGCCTGCATCACGGTAAATGTAAACGGGCCCGAGCACGGGTACCTCGAGGGTACGGAACTCGCCCCCAAAGTGACTACCTTTAACTGCCTCGCCACGAATCGCGAAGGCATGGTCGTAATTAAATGCGCAAACTTTATCGAGTCACCGATCCGCATTCCCAAACCCAGGATGACTCTGGAAGAGGTCGAAGAGATTTCCACGACCAGGTAAGCCCGATGGCCCAACGCGACGAACCACTTTTCCGCTGCGAAGCATCGAATCATGCGTCATGCGACCGCGTGCAACAAATCCTGGGGGAGATAAACCGCGAACACTTAAATAACGAAGAGCGACGGCACGTCGAGGCCATAGTAGAGCAGCACCAAGACCTTTTCCACCTCGAAGGGGACAAGCTGGGCTACATCTCCGCCATTTAACATCAAATTAAATTGACGGATGGCACCCCGATAAACGTCCGCCAATACAGATACCCGTCCATCCATAGAGAGGAAATTAACCGGCAAATGAGAGAACTGTTGGAGAACGACGTCGTCGCTCCGTCAAACTCACCGTTCAACTCTCCCCTATGGATCGTGCCTAAAAAGTCAGACAATCCGAGCGAGAAGAAATGGCGCACGGTCATCGACTATAGTGCATTAAACGAACGATCAACGCCAGATGCGTACCCCCTACCGAATATCGCGGAAATCTTGGACCAACTTGGAAGCGCTAAATACTTTAGCGTCTTTGACCTCAAAAGTGGTTTTCACCAGGTCTCCCTTGATCCGAAGGATGCCCACAAAACTGCGTTCCCCACACCGTACGGTCACTACGAATTTTGGAGAATGCTGTTCGGTTTACGTAACGCTCCCGCAACATTCCAACGTTTAATGGACAATGTCTTGGCGGGAATGCAGGGCACCGAATTATTTGTATATCTAGACGATATAGTGCTCTATTCAAGCTCCCTTCACGAACACGCAGTCAAATTTCAGAAACTCGCGACCAAATTACGACACGAAAACCTAAAACTCCAACCCGCGAAATGCGGATTCCTCCACCGGGAAGTCATCTATCTCGGACACATCATTTCCGACCGGGGCCGCCGTGAAAGACTTCCCGATCCCAACGACTCCCAGAAAGATTCGCGAATTTTTAGGCCTAGCAGGATACTACCGCAGGTTTATAAACAAATTTTCTAACACAGCAAAGCCTCTCTCGGACCTACTTAAACGGGACAACAAATTTACGTGGACGGAAAGACAGCAATTAGCTTTGACACCTTGAAAAACGCACTCTCCACAGAACCAATCCTCGCATACCCTGACTTTACGAAGCCATTCAATTTAACGACAGACGCCTCCGGATACGCATGCCATTCTGAGCCAAGGGGAACATACGAAGCCATTCAATTTAACGACAGACGCCTCCGGATACGCATGCCATTCTGAGCCAAGGGGAAATTGGGAAAGATAGGCCCATCTCTTACACCTCGCGCCTTCTGCAAGGCGCAGAAATAAATTACTCTACTATAGAAAAAGAATGCCTGGCAATAGTGTACGCTGTACATTACTTCCGACCGTACCTCTACGGACGCGAGTTCGTCCTCATTACGGATCATCAACCGCTAGTGTGGGTGAACTCCGTCAAAGATCCGACTCTAGATTGCTCAGATGGCGACTAAAGCTAGCCCAATACGAATATAGTATCAAGTATAAACCAGGTAAACAGAATCAAAATGCCGACGCTCTCTCTCGCAACCCAGTAACGGTCCTACCGGTTGACACACCGACAGACCCTCCTCAAACCGAAGACTCCACTCCTCCTACCGCCTCCAGCAGTGCGCTTTTTGACAATGATAACCCACTGACAAGAACGCGACGGATCATAATTCAGACTCGCGACCGACTAATCATGCGGAACGACAATATTGCATGCTACGTAACTCTCGACGGACAGCCCATAAGTCGCGGGTGCGACCGATCTAGCAAACCATGGAAAGCTAGTCCAGTCCAAAAACCTAATGATTGGAAGAGCAAGGGTCTGTCAGTCCAAGTATTGCCAGATCCTCCTTCCCGTTAAACACACATTGACACACTCCACCGACCCCCGAGACGTCCTGGAGACTTTACGGAGTCTCTATGACGTAGCCATAGAACTGGGACTTAAAACGATCTCAATAGCGAGAACCGCCATCGACCAAATTCCCCATCAAAAAATGGGGAATCATCAGCAACAAATCCTTGTCCTATTCGCGTCCACTCCTACCACAATCATGTTACGCTCCCACGAGGTACAAATCCCTCCCGACACCATCCAACACGATATCATCGTGGAAAACCATGTCTCCGCCGTAGGTGGACACAAGGGAGTAACAAAGACCTACAAAAGGATCAGGGAACGATACTTCTGGCCGTCCCTAAAGCTAGACGCAACTGTTTACGTAACTAGTTGCCATGGTTGCCAGGTTCGGAAGCTGACAAAACGCAAGACAAGACAGCCTATGATACTGACCGACATGCCGGGACTCGCCTTCGACAAAGTATCGTTGGACGTAATGGGCCCGCTACCATTGACAGCGCGAAACTCGAAGTACGTACTTACAATACAAGACCTACTGACCAAGTACTCACTAGCCATACCAATGGAAAACGCAAACGCAATAGAGACCGCCAACGCCCTAATAAATCATTTCATTTGCCGTTTCGGGGCGCTCAAAGCAATCCTCACAGATCAAGGAACTAATTTCGTCAACGCACTAATAAAAGAAGTAGCGAAAAGATTCAGAATTTCACGCTTTACAACCACAGCTTTCCACCCGCAGTCAAACGGTTCAATTGAGAAATGTCATCAGGTTCTCACCGATTACTTACGCCATTATGTCGCTCAAAATAACTGGGATACATGACTCGACCTCGCCATGTATTCCTACAACACGAGCGTACACGAAGGGACGCAATTCACGCCCCACGAACTAGTTTTCCCCACCCGTGCTAACACCTGATGATAGCTATAACGAGTACCTCCGCGACCTGCAGTCTCGCCGGACTTTCGCCCAGAAAACCGCACGCGGTAACCTAACACAGGCAAAACAAAAATCAAAAACATATTATGATAAAAAGGTCAATCCACAATCGTTCGTCCAGGGA
Source organism: Eufriesea mexicana (assembly GCF_001483705.2). Taxonomy (NCBI): domain Eukaryota; kingdom Metazoa; phylum Arthropoda; class Insecta; order Hymenoptera; family Apidae; genus Eufriesea; species Eufriesea mexicana. Next base: position 24,993 of record NW_016914852.1, read on the forward strand.
GACCTGGTGTACCTACTAAAAGAACCCCAGAAAGGCAAGTTGGGGCCCCAATACACGGGTCCGCACCAAATCATCTCTGTATATCCGAACCATAACATAAAATTAGCGTACAAGAATACGACCCGCGTGGTCCACATGAACAAACTGAAACTTGCGAAACCTCTGTCTCGGGAAGGAACGAGCGAACGTCCACCCGCGTAGACCCCAAAGCCACCCCACACGTGCAACGATGGATCCAACCCTCGTCATTATCTCGTCATCGCCACAGCCACAACTGAAGCCCTCAACGGATACGACTGTGGAGGCCAGACACTCAACACCACCGTCTTCTCCATCATCGACGAGCCCCCGTGTGAAACGTCCCCGGATGTTACCAACACCACTAAGAAGCAGATACAGTTGCTGCAACTGGCCCAGTTCAGCAGCACGGAAGTCATACAATGCAAAGTGGAAATAGACCGCACTATCTACCACTGCGGAATGGTCGACAACAATACCTTTTACGACAACCCGGGATACATGCCAGACATTAATGAACTCAGGGATATTGAACCTAGCACCCACAGCAGTCATAACCGGAATCTCACCAAACTCTACAACCACTCGCGGAATAACAGTAGCAGGAAGCCTGAAATACGACGGGACTTGTACCGGCTCCACGTTCAGCGATCCCTATGGAACCTGGACTAACGTAGTGGTCCAGGCACTTATAAAAATCTCCATCCAAAATTACTTCACCGACGTAAATCTTAAAAAGAAGAAAATCATACTGCGATCGGGCCAGCGCTGTGACCTCCACCGGGGAAGCTGCTTGGACTCTGAGAACGGGCACTCCTTCTGGAGCCCAGCCCCGGAAGATCAGTGCAGTTTTAGCAGTTACAACGTCCTCTACGAAGGAATAGCATCGGCAATAACCTCACCACGCCACCCAACAGTCTATACCGTCACAACGCAAGATATAACATTTACATTGGCACGAACAACTGAAACAGCACTCTGCGAATATCAACTTATTAAAACGGAGCATCCTAAACTCTATATTCTAGAAGCACAGAACAGTCCTTTCCAAAAACGCAATAGACCAGCCACCAACAATCTAGATATCTTTACCTACGTCAACTCGAAATTCATATACATAGAAAGACACATACACGGCCAAATTTCGAACCTCTACAAAAATATACTCGACGCACGATGCCAACTACAAACCCAGACGGTCACTTAGCCCAACCAGCGCAAGACGAGGTGGCCCTGGCCATTATGAAGGAGCCTGGATACATCGCCATCCCAGCCAGCGAGGCAGTTCACGTGGTAAAATGCATTCCAACAACAGTCATGTTCAGAAAAACCAACGAATGCTTCAACGAGTTACCAATTACTTTCAACAACCGATCCGCATTTTTGAAACTCCGGACCCATATAATTACCAACAGTGGAAGCGCAAGACGATGCAACGAACTACTCCCTACACTGTTTAAAATTAATTCCCGCTGGGTACAAACTAACACCGCAGCCTTCCGAGACAATACACCCGCCTGTACCGGACCCTTTCTCAACAGCCCATTGGCACTATGATGAGCCCCTCAGTTTAGCCACTGGAAGAGTATACTCGGAGGACGAAATTGAAAACCTGAGGGAACACATAATGTTCCCAATGGAGAAACATTCAGTCCTGGACAACTTCGCCCAAGGAATAAACGGCGACGAGAATGCAAGGGCCAACCTAAACCTACATAACCTTCTAACTGAAAATGACACTACATCTAACCAAATCAATGGCCAAAAGAATTTGGGACCGCTTCTCACAAATAGGGACAATAACGTCAGGATTCCTAGGAATATTTATAATAATAAAAATCATCAAGCTAATAATAAATACGATCCTAAACGGGATAACGCTGCACCAAGCGTACGGCTGGAGCCGTCCATCTGATGGCAGCAATATGGACAACATTGACCAATTTTATAATTCGGGACAAACGGGAGTAAAATCCAAGTGGCAGCGACGAGGGTGTAGAAATGGAACTCACTACAGTGAACCCCAGTGCGAAAATAGTGATCCCCAAACCCCCAAAGACACATAACAAGAACATTCAAAAGAACTATGAATCCGACACAGAATAGCGTCTACCCCAGTGACAGAAATCCGGAGGATTTCTTTTCCCACGGGAAGGGAGGTGTGACGTCGCTCAGACGTCTTAGGCTAATGCGTAACTTATACCCTACAGAGATAATCTATATCCTATATATGGAATAGACATAAAATCCCGCTGAAATTGAATAAAGAATATAACCCATAGAAGTAAGCATTATAAAAAGCGTAAGCCTCGCATGAGCGAATTTATATTAAAGTTAAAATTATAACGGAATGAAACAGCAAGGCACCGTAATATGTAAGCCACGCGCGAGCGAGTTAAAATTATAATGGAATGAAACGACAAGGCACCGTAACATGTAAGCCTCGCACGAGCAATTGGAAGTATAGAAAATAAAAGACAAGAATATTAGATATAAGAACAAATTATAATATTAAATAGGAAATAATGTAAAACTATAATGAACGAACAAACAATTATAAAGACTAAACCCGAACAGTCAGGAGTTACGCTAAATGAAGCGCAGAGAAGTTACCCCAAAGCAACTATAGCTCAGCCAGGACCGTCCCACGAGATAACGCGCCGCCAGGGGCTGGCGTCACCGTCGCTTGACATCCCCCACCGTCGCGTGACATCCCCCACCGTCGCTTGCCATCCCCCACCGTCGCTTGACATCCCCCACCGTGAGTAGTCTACCGAGACGATCGCTCCGTTACGCGCTACAGACAGTTCGGTCGCGAAGCGAATCTATCTTAAACCGCGACGTATTGTTATATTGTAAATTGTATCAAAGTATCAGAATATATCTTTTGTTACCTTATACTCGTGTCTTGCTCTTCTGCGGATACCTCACCTATCCACCACGTCGGCTAACCTACGAGGCAGCAGACCCGTCAACAGGACCAGGCGGCTATCAATCCAGAGGACTCAGTCTCCAGCCCGATCTCTATCATCGCGTGCTACGCTCAACGAGCCTTCTCCGACGTTTCCTGCGGCAGCAACCATGCCTTTGTGATATTTGAAAGCCACACACCAAGCTGTGCATCATATTTCGACCAACTCTTGAAAGATAACAAACCCTTATCATATCCGGGAAATACTGCACACGACACCTACCTCCACACAGCTTTGATCATATCCAGCCCACACTGAACACGGCACCGATCTACAAACTACAAAGGAAAGGACCACCTATAAAAGCAACGCCAGGCTACACCGAAAACAGTCTTGATTCAACCCTGAACGAGCTATAATTATATGTCACTAATATTGTAAATTGTAAAGCATTTAAGCAATAAAGAGTCCGATCTCCAATCTGGAGATCGAAATTTTATATATATATTTATTATTATTCTCTACAACATTACGTGACACCCTCACACGTCTACGTCTCCAGCCCCGATCTCATTCCCGTGCTGCGCTCACGAGCCTACCCTGACGTCCTCTCCGACTACAACAACGCCCTCACGTGGCCGCAAGACAGCCGTCTCCGGGTATTCTGAACTGGAATCTCTAGCCAGTTGGCCAAAAGGGGAGACAACACCCAGTCCGTGCTTGTGGATCTATTTAGTTTTTCTTTTATCGATCGATACTCCCGGTACGTGACACCGGTATTCTTACAATTGCAAGTCCAACGAACTCAAAGATTTGTGGCTACACCTGTAAGTAAATATTAAGAGACTACTTGTAAACCGTGATTCGGGTACAGAGCGGGGACGGATCAATGACGCGTGTAAGAAGCTCTTGTATACTTCAGGAACACCGTAAGGGAATTTAGTATCCCACCGCTGTCACTAATTTGTTGTGACCCACGACGTCGTTTGGATAAAAAAAACTAAGTCGCGAGTACACGAGGGTGCTGGGTGTCCCTTTTGGCCAATTGGCTAGCAGATCCAACTATGCACGTGTCGCGCTATACTTCTCGACAATTCTCGAATCACGGTTTACAAGTAGCCACTTAATATTTACTTATGGGTGTAGCCGCAAATCTTTGAGTTCGTTGGACTTGCAGTTGTAGGAATACCGGGCGGCTGTCACAGGGCTGTACGAAAACACGGCTGCTGTCAGAGAGAACGTCAAGGTAGACTCAATTAGGCGCAGCACGGCGATGAGAGATCGGGGCTGGAGATGGAGTCCTCTGAGGTCGTGGCTGCTTGGTCTTGTAGTACATTCCGTTTACCTTGTGGAGCGGCCGACGTGGAGGATGAGTGAAGGGTATTCACAAGTATAGCACACGAGAGTACGATAAAACATATATATATATAGTCTAATACTTCAATACAGTTTATAGGTTACAGTAATGCGTTCGCGATTTAAAATATGTGCGCTTCGTGACCGAACTGTCCGGAGTACGCGGTTGATTTCTAACCATTGTGTTGAACGAAGCGACTGACTCGTGCCACGACTCGAACTTGACTGACTGTAATGCTACTACTGCTGATACTGCAATGCTGTGCGCTCGGCGCGCGCTGCTCCTTTTAAGGTGACGCGCCGTTACACACGGCACGTTATTTCGCATGGCTTGGTCACATAGGCCCCCGGTCTCATGGTGGGGGATGGCAGACGACGGTGACGCCAGCCCCTGGCGGCGCGTTATCTCGTGAGAAGGCCTTGGCTGCTTCCTGCGCGTTATCCCGTGGGACGGTCTTGGCTGAGCTATAGTTGCTTCGGGGTAACTTCTTTGTGCTTCATTTAGCGTAACTCCTGACAGTTCGGGTTTAATCTTTATAATTGTTTGTTCGTTCATTATAGTTTTACATTATTTCTTATTTAATATTATAATTTGTTCTTATATCTAATATTCTTGTCTTTTATTTTCCATACTTCCAATTGCTCGTGCGAGACTTACAAGAGAAAGGAATTTGTGCTCTTTTAATAAAAATTATTAAAGTAATTAAAAATATTATAGTTGAATCTATTTCAAAAAATAATAAATCTCAACTTCCAAATATTAATATTATATGTTGCGGTGCCTTGCCGTTTCATTCCATTATAATTTTAACTCGCTCGTGCGAGGCTTACATATTACGGTGCCTTACTGTTTCATTCCGTTATAATTTTAACTTTAATATATATTCGCTCATGCGAGGTTTACGCTTTTTATAATGCTTACTTCTATGAGTTATATTCTTTATTCAATTCCAGCGAGATCTTATGTCTATTACATATGTAGGATATAGCTTATCTCTATAGGGTCTAACCTACGCCTTACCCTAAGACGTCCGAGAGACGTTACACCGTTTTGAATAAAGCCCTCTTTATCCAAGTAGATAAACGACTCGGGTGGTGTGTAGCCTGTATGCTGCTGGATTCGAAGTAAAGCGGATTGGGATATATGGAGTGAGCCACTAGTGAGTTTGTTATATTTCTGTCAAGTTTGTACCAATGGTTTCTGATTAGTTTAAGTATGAAGAGGTCTATTCTGGTTATTTGCGCTTCTCTGTATAGGTTATGGTTGCTAATGAATTTGGTGAAATTAGATTCGGCTGATCTATATTTTTCCAAACATGCTCTCAGGCACTTTCGTTCGAAAACTCTGATTTTTTCCATGTTGGAAGCGCAAATGTTGAACCATATTTAGCAGCCATATGTAATTATGAGTCTTATCAGTGTTTTATAGCATAAAATTTTGACTGCTTTATGTAGGTCTTTGGAGTAAAATAATCTATTGTTTGCCAGGAACGCGTACTTGGCTTTGTGTAGCTGGATGGTAATGTATTCGTTATAGTTTAGTTTAAAATCTGGGTGAATGCATAGGTAGCGGACTACCTGTTTGTGGGGAATTGTAATGTGTGCATTGTCTGAGGTGTGAACTGAAAATTTTTTTGAATGACTGCGAACGTCTGAGTTTGCCTCTGATGTTGGAGAAATGTATGGCCTGAAGAGTATTGATTCGCATTTTGTTGGATTTATTTTAAGTTTCCATGTTTCAAAATAGTTACAGATTTTGGTAAATAGAGTTTGGAGATCTTTCTTTATGAGCGAAGGTCGGTTTCCTTTTACATATATTAGTAGGTTGTCTGCAAATGCTGTGGCTGATTTGTCTATATCATTGTTAAGTTTGTATAGATGTAAGAGGTCACTGGTGAAAATATTAAATAGGAGGGGAGAGTTAACTGTTTCTTGTTGCAGTCCGTTATGTATTTTGAAGTATTTAGAGGATCTGTTCTCATTGTCTGTGACGTAGAAGTGTTTGTCATGTAGCATTTTCGTTAAGTGAATTGGGAAGTTCTATTTTCAAATTTACTTATGACGTGGATTGTGGAGTGTTTGTATCTGAAGCCCAATTGGTGGTCGGTATTGATATTCAGTGTTTCGCAGTGCTTCCATAGGGCTTTGTTTATGATTATTTCGAATACATTACTGATGCTAAGTAAGAGGCTGATGGGACTTCCACCTTTCTCTTTTCTTTTAATAGTGATTATCTTTACTGTTTTCCATGCTGTGGGGAAGTACGTGAGATCCAATTATTCCTGATCATATAGCTAATAAAAAATATAAAATACCAATATCTTTATGATTAGTAGATATAAATCATTTTATAAAAATAAAATTTAAATATTATAAATTTATTTTTAATTTTGAAAATCAATAGTTTTATATTCAGGCAGCTATCGAATATGATGGTGTAATAACGGATGAAACTGGGTGGTAGTTTCTTGAGTATAATATTTGGAATTTGATCTAAATCAGATGATTTTTTGTTGTTGAGTTTTCTCAGGATTGAGCTTAGTTCGTCTTCGTTTGTCGGATCTGCTATTAGGGGTGAAGTTGCAGAATGTGATGTTAAATTGAATTTATTTAATATTTACAATAATTTTTATATACTTGCATAAGAAAGTGTAAAAAATAAACTTTTTTATTAAAAAATTTTATTCATAGGCGAAAAATGAATACAAAATAAAAAATAGATTGAAAAAAAAGTATCAAATTATGGATGGGAAACGAACCCGATCCCCCTGCACGGTAGGAATTTTCGGACGTCGCCGTTGGGCCACAACGCTACTTCAAAACTAGTGGAAATATATCTGTAATTTTTGAAGTAATAAAACTTTAAAACTTTAATCGTAAATATCTCAAAAACTATCCAGTAGTTGCCCCTATAATATATATTCTTAAACTGCATGACGAAATCTACAAACCTGCAAAGTTTCAACTAAATTGGTGACCCGAAGGACTTGCACTCTCCTTGTAAACATTTTCTCTCGGTGAATTCTCGTCTCGTAAACTCATCTATCCCACTACTCTTTCATTTCTTCTTTCTTCTATCATACGTTACATAAAAATACGCAAACCATTATCACAGCATTCGTGTTCCAAACTATGTTATTTTGTCTCTTGAACTGTTGTTCTTTTACTAAAATTAAAAATGGGTCTTAATAGTTCATTTATTTTTTTCTCAAGTAAAATGACCCTAAATCTACTGAGACTCGTGTCACAGTGAAGTTCTTACATGAATTTTCAATCGTAAATTGCCAAAATTGAATGTGCCACTAAACGCTTTTTCATCGTTTGTGTCATTTTCTTTTGGACGGAAGAAAAACGTGGTGTCTTTTCTTAATAGATTATACAAAGGTTTTACGACTTCTGAGAAGTTTTGTATAAATCGGCGAAAACAGCTCTCTAGTCCAGTGGATCTTTGTATTATGTTTTGCATTTCCAGGAATAGGGTAATTCATGGTAGATCCAACATTTACCTTTTTGTTCGTTTATCATGTAACCTTCGTATGAAATGTGAGAGGAATCTTTATTTGGATGGCGTCACCTTGCATCGGGATTTATCTTTGCTTCGAGGAAAATTGGTAAGCTGGATAGTTCCTCGAAACTAGGTTCAATGACGCAATGGGTTGGTATCATATACCTATAAAACCCTTGCCGAAGGGTTCGAAGGGACACCTTTCTTTGGCAGTCCACCGTGTGCATCTCGCATCACAGAAAAACTCGAGTCTCAGCTTACATGATTCTGAAATTAAGAATAAAGTCAAGAGTAAATGTTTTTATTGAGATTTATTAACCCGATCTTACCACAGTAATATTTGTTTGTCAGAAGGAGCACTTACCTAGTCGAATTTCCTGTTTGCGTAGGTTTCATAATATATACACGTACTAACAAAAGTTAAGAAACAACGTAATCATTTGATAATTTAAGTATGTTCTCTATCTTCTACGATACATAGGTTGAAACTGAAAATGGCATAATAAGATAACATTCCATACATTTGCAGGATTTCTAGCTAGATTAATCCTATGCAGACCGAGATCTGCGCGTCTAATAAACAACTCCTTTTTAATAACAAAACAGGTCTATTTAATTAAAATATTACACTAAGTTCCTCTCAATTCTAACTCTCAAGCACACGATCCTCTATTCGCTACGTCTCGACTACACACAATCTGCCTCGCCTGCGCCCTTGCACCTTACTTAAAGTCAAAACTCTCTCTTTTCATACACAGGCTTTCTATCTCAATCACTGGACCCAGTCATAAATATCTCATCCGTTCACACGCACTCCAGGTAACGTCCTAAACGTCTAAGTCGAAGCCGATGTCGCTGTTTATTATTCCCTTGCTAGAAGGGAAACGCTGCTTGCAACCCCACATATCAGTAAACAAGTTGTTTTTTGAACATATTTGTGGATCACAATTAAATTAAATCGAAGAAATAAGACAAAATCTTCGTGACATAAGTCAAGAAACATACAAAGTACTCGCAATAAGTTGAGGTTATAATCTAAAAAAACGTATTCAGAAACACTCGGTTCCCTGTCTGATATAGCTGAGTTTAATTCACATTATAGTTTGTGTTAAATATGAGAGGCAGGCAACATTGAACAGACGCTGAGAGACTGAAAGCAGTTAAAACGTTTAAGAAAGTCTAGAAAAAAATTGCCATGGGAAAAGTGTTTAGCGTGAATCGTTGCATTATCACTGAGATTATAAAACTGTTAAAACAGTACCATGAACTGACAGACCACGAAAAGCAACTAAAAATCTAGATTATCGAATTGCAAGACTCTGGAAGTCGAATCTATTTTACACTGTTTCTGAAATTAAAAATCAACTGGGCCTGGAAAACATTCACAGTTGTTTAGATGAAAATAATTTTCTTTTCGCAAAGCATGCAAGAAACCAATTATGTCGAAGAAAAATAGAGCAGCTCGGTTGGAGTTTGCTAAAGAACACCTTAATTGGACTACCACTGAATGGTCAAAGATTCTATAAAGCGATGAGAGTAACTTCAACCTGTTAGGAAATGACTCTGATAATAATGTGCGACGCCCTACTGGGCAACAATTTGATGTTAAATACCTAAAACCGACAGTAAAATTTAGTAATGTAATGGTGTGGGCTCGTTTCTCGCATAACCCTGGTCCATTAATGCAAAGAAAAGAAGCAATGAATAAATTTGTGTATTACGACAATTTACAAAATCATGTATTGCCATTTGCCAATAAAAAAATGTTATCAGAGTGGTCATTTCAACGCGATAACGACCTCGAACATTCCTTTAACTTAGTTAACCGTTTGAGTGCCACGGGTCATTATTGTTTCCCAATCGATATTTGCCAAGCGGCGCGATAGCGCTTGTCATATTCCGTGTCCAAAAATGCCGAGCGGCGCGATAGCGCTTATAAAGTAAGATAGTTATTTCTTTTTACTCATAATCCCAATAATAGAACACAAAGTTCAACCGGTATTTCTTACCATATTATCGTGATATTTTCCATTAAATCTGTTTTATTGGTAAATGAATGACTTTTCATTTGACGTCCAACGTAATCCCACAGATGTTCGATTGGGTTCAAGTTCGAGGACTGACTTGGCCGTTTGATTACATTAACATTTTGTTCTACAAGAAACATCTTAACCGTTTGAGTGCCAAGCGGCGCGATCGCGCTTCTTCTATTTTGTGTCCAAAAGTGCCAGCGCTCTGAGCTGCGAAGCTGACAATCAGCGCGCTCGGTTGGTGAACGCGGAATATGAGAAGCGCTATCGCGCCGCTCGGCATTTTTGGACACGGAATATGACAAGCGCTATCGCGCCGCTTGGCAAATATCGATTGGGAAACAATAATGACCCGTGGCACTCAAACGGTTAAGAAGGCTGTTTTAACATCCATTTGATGGATCAATAAATCAAACTAATTCGCAAAAGCAATAATAAATCTAAAACTTGTAATTCTAGCAACTGGAGCAAAGATTTCATTGTAATCTATCAAATATTTTTGGCTGAAACCCCTTGCAACCAAACGTGCTTTATACTTTAATGGGTTTCCAATCTCGTCACTTTTAATCGTAAACACCCATTTACAATCTACGATATTCTTATCCTTGGGTATCGGTACTAAAGTCCAAGTTATATTTATCAACAGAGAATCAATTTCAGCTTTAATAGCTGATTTCCATTGGTTTCTGTCGTCTCTACTCTCAATCTCCTGACACGATGCACGAATATTACATACTATCGACTATGCACACATTAAATAATCTACTTGCATGCTTTCTTCGTCATATGAAATATGGGGTCGCTTTTTAATTCTATCACTCCTCCTAGGTTCTAATTGTAGGATGGCGAATACTGGTCTTGAGACACCGAAAATTCACGAAAGAACAAGAACACGATAACGCAAACTCAAAACTCGTAAACTGATTTAACTTTGGGAAAGAACACCAAGATAACGAAAACACACAAAGACGCACTCTTTTAAAACTCTCTTTCCAAGACCAAGAGACTCACGCTTGTGCTGGTCATGACCGATTTCTAAGGACTCTGTGTTGCTTGTCAAGAACCACGCTTTTATGCTTTCCTTAACCTATACTTCACCTCCCCGTAGGGGAGCCACGCAACTTAATTTTGTTATATAGAATATTCGATTTGCTTCTGGAAGATATCAATCGGTTTATAATTTGTTTTTGTTGTCAATATCCGATTAGCGATTTCTTTTGATATCCTACATAATTGTAATCTTTTATTACTGTGTTTACTGTCGGTATTCATACTGTCCTGAGATAACGAACTACTTTTTTGGGTCATTTCCGCGTTATCATTTAAATAACTATCATTATTTTTGTTTGAGTTTCTGTAGTTTAATTTGTCTGTTTTATCATTACCAGACTTACTCTACTCACCCACTGATTTTGACTGTACGTTAGACACATCAGTTTTATTTCGAGTATATTTTAAATATAAACTATTTGATTTACCATTATCATATTTACTTGACTCATCTACTGATTTTGACTGTGCGTCAGAAACATCAGTTTTATTTCGAGATTTTTCACTGTTAATTTCTTCCATTCTTACTATAGGTGTAGACTTTAACCGTTTGAGTCCCACAGGGTTTTGAAAAAACATTGTCGCAGAATCCCGAACAGCGCGACCGCGCTTTCTCTAAGTGAGTAGGATTAGACCCAAGCAGCGCGATAGCGCTCCTTCTATTTTATGTCGAAGAATCCCAAGAGGCGCGATAGCGCTGCGTTTATTTTATGTCGACTTCGACAATCGGTGACGCACCGTCAGCTGTCGAAAACCCTCGAAGTTTCGTGCTAGGTTTTCTCGACATGAAATCTGAACAGCGTGATCGCGCTGCTTGGGACTCAAACGGTTAAGTAGTTAGTTTCGTCGAAGATTACATCCCTAACAACTATATACATTTCCTTTTCCACATCCCACATTTTATACTGTTTGATTATATGCGCGTTTCCGTAATCGCAACGCATTGGCATGGTCAGGCGGCGTGCGACGTGCGGCGGTGAGGTGCTGATGTAAACACGCGAGTCTCCGACTCATTTAGTCGAGAAGGAGCTATGCGAGGTGAAAGAGATAAATAAAACTATTATATTTAAGAGAGAGAGAGAGTTCAAATTTATTAAAGCAAAGGTAACCTTAATCCAACAGGTTATGGGCCCAGTTGGAAGTTATTAAAGGTGGCTTATAGTTGAACTCCTCAAAAAAGTGATAAATTAGTGAAAAATTAGTTTATCCAGTAATCGAAGATTCTGAAAGCACGTGGTAAATAATCGAAGTTTCTGGAAGCGCGTGGTAAGTAATCAAACTTTCTGGAAATCAAGTAGTGAAGAAAAGAAAATATATTACCAAATTACTAAAAAAAAATGAATACTAATATGTCGGCAATAGGTTATAGGTTGCAACGGTTATAGGAAGCATTCCTTCTTTTCAACCGAAATTGGAAGGCTCTTCAAACTACGCCGCATGGAAGTTCGTAATGAAAATGACCCCAATTGGTCTCGATTTGTGGGATTGCATTGAATCTAATAATACAAATGTCTTAGATCCAAAAAGAAACCAAAGAGCACTAGCAGCGATCTGTTCAAAAGCAAAATCACAGTGTCACATGCATCTTAGTAACGTAGAAAATGCAAAAGAGGTTTGGATAAAGCTAAGAAAAGTTTATGAGGATACAGGCCTATCACGGATTGTAATCCTGATGCAATCTCTATTCAAGATAGATTACAATGATTATCATGATATGCATAAATATGTTTCAGAAGCCTTATCATTGTCACAAAAATTGGCCGATATAGGAAATCCTGTGGAAGACAAGTTGCTAACGGTTATCCTATTAGCAGGTTTACCTGTGGAATACAAGCCCATGGTAATGGCTCAAAAATTTGGGAACCTTTGATTTAATAAAAAGAAATCTTCTTCAAGAAGAAGTAAAAACTCAGCTCGTGGTTAAAACTGAGGTAGCCTATACAATGAAGAATGAAGAATTGCGATCAAATAAAAGGAAATCTTGGAAAAAAAGGGATTAGATGCTATAATTGCAGTCAAAAAGGTCATTTCAAGCAGAATTGCAGGAAGTCACAGTTGGAAACATTAGCAAGAAGCTCCAAAAGTTGTCACAAAACGGATAACAAAAATAAAAATTGGAGCATGATCTGTGCACTTTCAACAAAAGTAAATAATCAAGACTGGTGTATAGATTCTGGTGCAACGCACCACATGTCACCAAATAAAGAATGAATACAGAATTTTTCTACTGTTCAACCACAATAAGTAACGGTAGCAAACAGTACAATGCTCCAGAGCACTGAGATAGGTGACAGCCGTATGTATAAAAGAACATTCAAAAGTAAAAAATAAACCAATGTTCTGCATGTTCCTGACTTAAACACCAATTTCTTATCGGTAAATTCACTAACGAGTGAATAAATAACAAGTGAATCTAGTACTTATTTTTGATAACAAAACTTACAATTTTTACCAAAAAGATGATTTCTACGTAAAAGGAATAGTAGTAGCCCAAACAAAAAATAGGGATGGCCTATACAAACTAGATACTGCTGTTGTGAAAGCCTATACACTGCTTCAAAGAATCAAGAGGATCAAGATCTCTGGCATAAAAGGCTGAAACATTTGAATTACCTCGGTATGACACTTTTAAGGAAAGGAATGGTCGAAGGAGTACACTATGATAAATCAACAAGGAAACCTTGCAGAGACTGCGTAAAAGAAAAGCAAATCAAGTTATCTTTTAATAATAAAGGTGCACAAAGGATCACTGATGTTCTAGAGCTCTTACACGCAAATATATGCGGACCATTTAGAATCGCAAGCTGATCCGGTGCAAGGTACGTATTAGTTCTTATAGATGATTATACACGTATGACATTTTGTTGTTTTTTAAGGAACAAAGATAATGTAACAGAAACTTTCGTAGAGTTTAAAACATGGATTGAAAATCAAAAAGATAGACGTATTAAATATCTTAGGACCGATAATGGGATGGAATTTGTTAATGATAAATTATTAACTATTGGATATTACATTTATATGTGTGTGTTATTTAGTTTGTCTTATGTGTGTGTGCTGATGCTTGGTGCGGCACAAGCAAATAAGTGCTACTGCAGCAGTCGTTTGTTGCTCGCCATAGAAGAATGAGGTTGTGCACGTGGTGCTGTAGATGGAAATGTAGAGTAAAATTGTATTAAGTATTAAATAAACTTTTGCATTAGCATTACAGGGAAGTATATTGAATATTTATTTGAGCCATATTAGAGTTTATTTTTTCATGGTAGCAGATCCGCGATTTCGAGTTCGTTTCGTTTGAAAAGAGGAAAGATTGGAAACAAAAGAACGTGTAGAAAGATCTAGAATATTCGAGATGGCATATATGAAGTGTGACGACACTGTTATACCAATATTCGACAGAGGAGATTACAAAAACTGGAAAAAACGTATAATGATGTTTTTAAAGTATAAAAAATGCAACCTGGTGGTAGAGAGAACTAAGCTAAAAAATGAAGTACAAGACACGTGGAAAGAGATGGATATAAAGGTGGTAAATTATATCTATAGTGTCATTACTAATAAACAACTAGTATATATCAACAACATAGATACAGCATATGGTATAATAACAAAATTTGATGAAATGTATTTACAAGAATCCACAGCATTACAGATTGTGTGTAGGAATAATGTAGAAAACATAAAACTGAAGGATTATCAGGATGTGACATTATTTTGTTAAAAATTTGAAAAAGCTGTAAATGAGTTGAAGACAACTGGTGCAAATGTAAGTGAAACAGAAAAACTTAATTACATGCCAAGGACACTACCAAAGACATTTAGCTATATTGGCAACTTGATAGATGTGTTACCTGAAAAAGATAGAAATGTGGACTACTTGAAAGGCAAATTAAAAATGAAATTCAAGGAAGCAATAAAAGGAAACGAGGAGAACGAACAGTTAAATAAATCAAATGCATTTGCTGCAATAAAGACAAATACGGGAGAAACTAAACAACACACAAAATGTTTCAATTGTGGAAAGATGGGTCATACACAAAGGAATTGTTGACAACTAAATACAAATAATCAACAGGGATACTTAAGAAATGGTCAACACTAATGTGGATGAAGAAGAATTCAGCAGGGTAGAAGATATTGTAACAACAACAGAGGAAACTGCCGTGAAGGCTACAATAGTTATAGAACTGAAGTACAAAGTGAAGGGACAGGAGAAGGAAGTAGTAGTAGAAGATATTGTAACAACAACAGAGGAAACTACCGTGAAGGCTACAATAGTTATAGAACTGAAGTACAAAGTGAAGGGACAGGAGAAGGAAGTAGTTTTTCTGTTGAAGCGAATGAATCATATAGTAAACAACGAGACATACTTTAACGAATGTATAACTCTAAAGAAACCAGTCAACGTTAAAGTAGGAGATGGAAGGATACTTGAGGCAACCAAAGTTGGACGCATTGAAGCCATGTTTTTATTCCAGTAAAAACTGGAGTGTCCAAGGTATAGATAACAAATGTGTTCTATGTTAGAGAAATGCAGGCTAACTTATTAAGTTATTCAAAAATTACTGATAAGAATAGAATTGTGTCAGTAGTAAATACTTCTAAAATATATGATAAGGATGATGAGTTAATAGCAATAGCTTTTAAGGAGAAAAACCTTTATAAAGTGAAGTGCAATATAATTAATCAAAGTAGTAAAGCATAAACTAACGTAGTGAATATTAATGTTGAACAAAAACATTCCCAGAAGAAAAAATGGTATAAAGTACTTGACTATATAAATTTTAATTACCTAAATATTCTAAGTAAAAATGAATTGTTGAAGGGATTACCAAAAGACTTAGGATCAGAATATTTAAAATGTGCTACATACATAGAAAATAAAATGTGTAATCTGTCCTTTGAAAACAACAGGAGTAAAGCAAGAGATATTTTAGAGATAGTACATTCAGACTTAAATGGACCGCATGCCACAACTGGGAACCGTAGTGAAAAATATTTTTTGTCATTTATTGATGATTTCAGCAAACTAGTAAAAGTCTACTACATTCAATCAAAAGATGAAGTATATAACTGTTTCAAGCAATACGTTAACGAAATAGAAAATTTGAGTGGAAAGAGAATAAAAGTTTTAAGATGCGATAATGGAAAGGAATACATAAATTCGAGAATCATATGTTTTGCAAGAGAGAGAGGAATGCGTTTAAATCCCTACCCCCACATATGCATGAGTTAAATGGAACGGCGAAGAGGTTTAACAGGTCAATTATGAATATGACCAGGTGCTTGCTAAGCAAAGCAAGGGTCACAAGGAAGTTTTGGCCAGAATGTATTAAAGCGGCTGCATACAGATACTACGAAAATTCACTTTCAGTCCCCATGGACTGACACCTTGCTCATCGTGTTAATGTGAAAATACAACCATCTTTAATTAAAAAAGTCGGGATAAAGGCGAACGCATTCAGGACATAGTTTTATTCTAGATTCTCGTACCGAAAATTCGAATTGCCTGGCTATTTTCCACACTTTGCCCTGCCCCGTAAGGCATTGCCACTTACCGCTCACACTTACGTATTGACATCTCGCAACGAGGACGCATACTCCAATAAGCACTTAGTGATCATACACAGAACACCTAATTTTGTTTTCTCTTCCGCTTTTACCTTATGCACGTTGAAACGTGCATAACATCTCCATATATCCAAAATGGTAGAAGAAATGAAATGTCCAGAAATGTTCAGAATATTAAATTAACTTCGATATTCTGAAAGTACGTTAAATTAATTTTGATATCATCAAACTAGGATTGTTCCTACTTTGTTCTTATTGTTAGTCATAACCCGACAAACGATCAACCTTTCACCAACTGAATGCGATATCGCAGCTAGGAAGGGACCCGGAGAACGAGGTGGTTCTGAAAATGATGCGTGTCTCTTGATGCGCAACCATGAGGCTAGGTTAGGTTTGTCGTCGGCTTTCTTGGAGGAAGGGACCCGGAGAACGAGGTGGTTCTGAAAATGATGCGTGTCTCTTGATGCGCAACCATGACGAGGCATCTCATGGTGTCTGTGATTATAGTCTGGGCTAGGGACATTTACGTGGAGTACGATATCGGCGACACTCTGTCCCCCGTCCCGATCCCTAGACAGATCCGTTGACGGTGGTTCCATCACCAATGTCTTCGAAACAACATCCCGCCGACGTAGACACCGATCGCAACTGCGAAGCGAGCCCGTGACTTTTCCATATCCTGTCACGCTCGTCCCTGTCACGTAATTTCTACGCGATGGTGATAAAAAAGACAAATGCGACTCGTCAAGCCGTAGCGTTAGCAACTCGATTCCCTTTATTGTTCTGTACCCAGGTTTCACAAGAAATGCGCATAACACTAATTGCAAAGGTAGGACTTATAACGCAAAGTAGATGTGGAGATCGTTGTTAATAATAAACTTTATTTCACCATTGCTATTTGGCGGATTTCTGCGCTCTACTTGGCTCTACAAATCTCTGCTCGACTCTGGGCATGCCAGAAATGGTGGTCGTCGCACGATATGTTGTGTTATGCCACGTTCGGCAGTGATACGTTTAACTTCGGACTCGTATAATTTGAGCGTTGGGTGAGATCTGAAGCTGAGCGGTTTCGGTTGGTCTTATATATTGAATAGTTATCTTATCTAAATATTGTTATAAGGTGGCGGGGTAGGATTAACATCCGCAATCGTTTTTAGGGTTACATCCCCGCTGAAGCTGAAGCTTCGAATAATGAACACCACGAAGACCTAGACGATCCTGAAGCTCTTAACATCAACATCTTGCATTTCACGCTATTGGGATTATGGGTAAAGAGAAATAACTATCTTTTTTTTATAATTATCTTTATTCTGTTCTTAGGAAGATATATCTTATGTATTAATTGTTCGTATGGGGAGAAAAAACTAGAGGGTTAAGAAAGGGTATGCGTTTGCAACTCGCCCTGGTCCCCTAATTCTTATCTAACGCGTGAAGCAAACACTTCACGCGTTCTCCATCTATTTCTCCTAAGAGATTGATTTTTGTGTATTCGATACGTTAAGACGAAACTTATTTTCAACAGTTGTTTTAACTGACGTTGGGCGCCTGCATTTATCAAACTAGGTGTTCTTTGAGTGACTGAGAATCAATGGATTCCCGTTGGTCATCCAACAGCAATGTGCCCATTTCTTCCCTATTCAGCCAACACGTTCCGAGGGAGAAGTGTATTGACCATCCACGCCTCATCGATATACAATATTTCATTTCTTGCTCTTTTGTAGCAATCCAAAGCCTTCAGGAAACATTCCCTCTCCAGGTTACGATGTTGGATTGTTTTATTAATGAAGGACGGCGAGCGGTGAAGGACACTAACAAAGTATTAAGGGCAGCAGCGGGACGAATGGGTGTGCGATCTTACTTCTAAGAGAATGCATGGGAACGCTCGGACCGTTTCTCGAATAATAAACAGCGGCATCATTTTCGACTCAGGCGTTCAGGACGATATTTAGAATGCGGACGAAAGAACAAACGATAGCGCGAAAGAATCATTTTGACGGGATATCTATGACTGTATCGAGTGATCGAGAAAGAATCAAATCTGTGTATGAAGAGAGAGTTTTGACTTTAAATAAAGGTGCAAGGGCGCGGGCGAGGCAGATTGTACGTAGTCGAGACGTAGCGAATAGAGGATCGTGTGTTCGAGAGTTAGAATTGAGAAGATCTTATTTTCAACACTCGCCTGTCCCGGCCTTTGTCCGCTTCCTTTATACCCGTTTCCTTCTTATATATATGTAGTTATCTTTCTCACCTTCTTTTCTGTATCCTTTGCTGCGAAGCGTTGTGTGGGGCAGTTAAGAACCCCCCGCGGAGCAACCAATATCATTTAACTATTAACCCGATAGGGTTAACCCGCAAAGCCCGGGCCAGAGCGGCACCTGCGTGAGCCGCAGGGAAAACTGTCCTACGCGGTCGTGGTTACTATAAGAAGGTTAATTACCTGTATTTATTATACGACAGTGCAGCTAAGATTGTAAGGTGTCTCAGCCCCTGGAATAATACACGGGGTATCATTCACTGAATATAATGATAGTTTATCAACTCTTATTAATTATAATATATGGTACACTCCCCAACCAGAAGTCAGAATATTTGTCTGATTTTTGGAAATCGGCGGTAATGAAGAGCTCGCTCTTATCTCCCGCCGCGGAATGGCTCGATATTACACTCAGCTCAGCCTCACTGGTTCCCTCGATATCGTTCTACTTTTCCACCACTCATCGTGTAGCGTCCTACGGTATCGAATCTCTTCGATTTCCAAGAACGCTTATCACGCGCCAATTTAATATTGCGTGACTAGTTGCGACAATAGGGATCCAGAATGTGTGTGGTCAAAGAGAGTGTTTATTTACAGAAAAGCGTAGAATAGTTATAATGTAGACGTTAACGGAGTACCGTTTCGAACACGCGTTTGACACACGTATTTGAACACGTATTTGTATGCAATTTAGATGTTTGAAGGATTGGTGCCGAAGACGAACTGACTTCTCGATTTTGCTGTATGTCCTGTCTCGTCGTGTTCGGTCCGGAGTTTTCTCTAGTTTAGTTCTGATTGGGTAAAATAGACGTTGGTGGTGGAAAGGTAAAGAGTTTTAATTGGACAGAGGGTGTGACATAAGGACCTTTGGCTAAGGAGTAGGAAACTGTCAAGGAGCCGATTTCTGATGGTCAATGACGTGATTTATAAGTGATGTCCGTCCGTCGCTTGTTGGGTCTGTCACAAGGTCCCATCTGTCGCGTCTGGTACTAGTAAAATTCCTAATTTTGCTTTACCTTTGTAAGCTTAATTCGCTAGAACGGCGTTGAGGCACATCGAACCTCCGGAATTGCAGTCGCGGTATAAAATATAAAATAAATCGTTAGGTCTGGTAAAAGTGCAAGCCCTAGAATCAAATTATGTTATAAACTTGCTCTCCGGGACGGAACACATCGTGAGCCCCATCTGCCTCTTCGTTTGGTGACTAGCATCAATGGTGCTACGGTAAGTGACACCCCTCAGCTCCTACTGTATTTGTCAAGTACTAGCGTTATTATTCCCAATTTTCACTTAGAAATACCAGGTGGGGCGGCGCGACAGGGTATATTGAGGGTTATAGCAGGGCTCGGCTTCGTTGGAGCCTGGCTGGGAAATGGGGGGAGGGGGGGAGGGAGGAGCATCGTTTCTCGGCCATGGGTGCGAAGGACATCCAAGATATCTTTTTCCTTTTTCTCCTTCTTCCTCTTTTTCTTGGGCTCGCTAGGAGGTGACAGTTGGATGTACGGGGCCATCGCCATCTCCCACAAAGGGTCATCCAGTTCTCTGCCACGAAGTAATATCTTATTTCCTCGGGACCAACGGTGTAGTAAAAGGAATATTCGCATCTCGAACATAAATAATCTATACCGATTTTCGGATGTTTCTCGGACAAGTGGTCCGTGAACTCCTCGACAGTGTCAAACCTCAGCCACTCCCCGTCAACCCTGTCCTTCGTGATTGAGAGGCATATGCGGTATTCGAACCAGTCGATGGATAGGTAGTAAATTTCATAGCAGACTACAAGGTCCCTGCGAACGAACTCGTACCTGATGTCGGATCTTGGGTATTGCTTTGCACGCCGGTGTTGGAGATCGCCGTTGCTCAGTCGGCGATAGCTCGGCATCGTCTGTACTATTGCACATTAGTGGTGTGACAAATGAACTGAAAAATAGGAGTAAAATGCAACTCAAAATAGGAATGAAAATGACGAAAAACAGATGCGTGTGTAGAACCGGTTATGTTACAGTTATGTAGGAAGCGGTCGCTAATCGAGGTTAAAGAAGACAGCGGAGTTAGTCTTCGATTAGTTTTAACGGCACGCGCAAGAATTCAACAGAAAACGAGGAAAACTGATAGAAAATGGAAAATATAGGTACAAAAGATGATAGGAAAGCAACGATTAGGAAGTCCGTGGGCGGCGGAGTCGGTACGACAGTCGTGCAACAGACACGTGCTCGCCGGTTTCTAGAACGTTCCAGAACACGCGGAAACAAAGTCAAGGCCTAAGTACCTGGGCATTTAAACGGGAGCACCGACGCTAGTCGCGTTGGGCCCCGGAGTGGGGTGGGGGACGCTCGGCAGTCCCGTTACGTTGGTGCGTATCCGGATGCTCTGGGGCGCACGGGAACGGGCAAACCCCGTGATTCTACGACACGGTGGGGATCTTTGTGCCCCCGTCACCACGCGGCAATAGGGGATACCGCATCACCGTATCACACTCGCGGACACTCGCGACTCAGACTCAACCACGCACCGTGAGAACCACTTCCACTGTACTTTCCGTTGCACAAAAAGGGAGAGAGTCAGAAAGCTGATGTTGGCGAAACTACTGGGGTTGAACTCGTCGGCACTGCAATACCGAGCCAACCCGCGGCGGGATAAGAACGAGCTCTTGATTACCACCGGTTATCCAAAAATCAAACTAATATTCTGACTCCCGGTTACGAGTGTACCAGATATTAAGCTGATGAGAACAGATTAAGCTTCCTCATTTTCAATGAATGGTCCCCCGGTGGTTAACCAGGGACCGAACGCCTTATACATACACAGTTGCAATTAGGCATAATTTTTTTCAGTTAAGAAAATACATAATGCTAACTGCGAGGACGAGTGCCCCCGCAGTTCCCGCAGACATACGCGATGCCCGGACTTCGCCGCCAGACGGGTTTAGTATCAATCCAGATAATAACTTGCAACTTGTGGTCAGGTTTTCGTCCCCCGGACGCTGCGCAGTAAATAAACAAGTAAAATAGAAAAATAATACAGAAATACAAAAGGAAAAATTAATATATCAATAAACCCCGAGCATCTTCTACGTGTTCGGAGTTTTTAACACGCCGGTGGTTAACCGGGGGCCGAACACCTCATACGACACAACTGCATAATTCTTTATATACAGGTAACAGATAATAGAAAAACTGCGAGGACCAGTGCCCCCGCAGTTCACGCAGTAAACGCGTAAGCCCGGACTTTGCCGCCGGACGGGTTTAGTTTCAAATAATACAAACTAGGGGGCGGGTTTTTGCCCCCTGGGCGCTGCGCAGTAATTAAACAAAAGAAAATAAGAAAATAAGGGAATAATACAAAATTAATATTTCAATAAATCAATACACCCTGAGCATCCTCTGCGAGTTGGGGGTTTTCAACACGCCCCTGCACGTGGGGCAGCAGAGGACACTCTGGGAGGGGACAAGGGCAGGGACGTAGAGCCCGTATGTTCGCATGAACGGACTCTCGTACCCAGATATAGAGGGTGGAGTGGGTGGTACCAGGGGGAGCGGCTGATGTGTGGGAGTCGATGGCTTGGACGTAGAGGATGCAGGCTGGCGCTTGTCCCCCGGCGACGGGGTCGGCGGGGTCCATGGTGGTGCTGTTCTGCCTGCGGTTCTCTTTCCGTCTGTCGCAGTCCGCGGCATAGGCGTCATCATGGACCGGACGCATATCGGGCTGCCAACGGATTCTTCCTCCGCATTCTTCGCCGAGCACCGGGACGACGTCGTGTTCCTCTGAGTGGGGCTTCTCAACGATGGCTTCAACGGTGACACCGCTATCTTGTTGCCAGCAGGGGATACTCCTCAGGCTGAGCATTCTGGTCCGACCCTTGGGATGGACGGAGGGCTGGGGATCTTCACGGGTGGCGGCAGTGGTGGAGGCCTTACCACCGCGGCCCTGGATTCCTTGGCTGGACCGGAGATCGTACCCGCGACCAAAGGTTGTTGAGCTGGGTCGGCTGCGGCGACGGAACGTGCACCTTTTCGCCGCCTACGTCTTTTCCTCTTTTGGCCTGTAGTCTTCGGCGTGCTTACCCCTAATAACGCCGTGATTGCGGACGTCCCCCTCGTAACTGCAGAGGCGTAGCTGGAAGAGTCCTTCAACGGTGGTACGTAGGGGGATAGCGTCAGAGCTCGCAGGAGGAGCTCCGAACTTTTCACAGGAGTCAAGGACGTCGACATCACCGGCCGGCCACAGATGGAGGTGACGGACGTCACCGTGGTTAAAGTGGCCGCGCCGCTGCACACTGGAGCAGTGGCGGTGAGTGGAGACCTGGCATCCGACAACAGGCGTGTGCCCACCATGGCTGTGGCAGCGGTCGTGGTCGAGGGAGGTTTCGTCCCACGCGTAACCGCAGCAAAGGTGCTGGTGACGGTCACGCACTTCCGGGATGTTCTTTTGGATGACATCGTAACGGGCTCGGTGGAAGGAGCAGCAACACACGAGTAATGGGTGACGATTGAACCTCTCGCATCTGTTGGAGGCTTGGGCTGCCGTGGTCTGCTGTCCCTGGGTGACGCTTGCCTCGCCGGAAGGACGCTCGATTTGTTCCATTTCTTTCTCGGTTGCGACTCCGCCGCCGGATGAGGAGCAGGCGAGATGGTTTGGCGCGCAGAGGAAGAACGAGGCTCGGGTGTTATCGGGGGTGGAGTCGCTCGGATGGAGATTGACTCCTCGCTGGTCCATCCTGGCGCTCTGCATAATACCTTGCAATCCAAGCCGCACGTTTGCCGCTTCGGGCTGTCCGCTCTTCCGACCTGACGCTGGACGCGTCCGACCAGTTGCCCCCGCAGGGCCGACCCAACGGTGGATCTGAAGGGCTATGGAGGGATCCGGCTTTGGTGGAGCCGGGCAGTGGATTGGGGCTCGGGAAAAGGTGTGTACGACACGGATCGTTATGTACACACGGGATGGTTTGAAGGGGAGGGGAGCATCGCTCCTGGGCCACGGACGAGCGAGCGGGGGACAACCAAGCTTCTTCTTCTTCTTTGTAGTGGACTCACTGATGTACGAAGAGGAGCGCGACGTCCAGTGGCATGAGGGTGGCCACTGTACAGGTAGAAGTACGGTTCCATCTCAACCTCCCACAGATGGTCATTCCTGTGTTCTGTCACGAAGTGGTATTCTATTTCCTCGGACCCGATGGTATAATTCCTCGGACCCAATGGTATGCTACCCGATATACTCGCACTTCGAACAGTAATAGTCTATGACCGTATCCGGATATGCTTCGGTCATGCGGTTCGTGAACTTCTCGATGGTATCGAACCACGGCTCCTCGTCAGGCGCGAACCACTGGCACACGCAACAGTCAAACCCGTCGATGGATGGATACTAAGCTTCACTAACATCCACGTAGGACCTGAGACCCGCAGGTGACACGGGTTGATGATGGATATAGTCCTCTTCATGCCAGTCCTCGATATTGCAGCGGTAGGTCGGCGAGAGCACGGCACCGCAAATTAATGGCGCGACAAATCGAAACGAAAAAGAAAAGTAAAATAGGAATGAAAATGACGAAAAAAAAATGTATGTGTAGAACCGGTTATGTACAACTACGTAAGGAGAGGTCGCGAATGGGAATAGGGACGAAGGAAGATAACAGAGTCGGTTTTTGCTAATTTCAACGGGGCGCGCGAAAGCTTAATAGAAATCGAGGAAGAAATTATATGAGAGAAAGGAAAATATATATACAAGAGAGAAAGAATAGGGAAGAAAGGAATGAGGGATCCGCGAACAGCGAAGTCGGTGCGTGAGCCGTTAAACCGACTAGCAACGAGCACATGCTCGCCGGTTTCTCGAACGTTCTAGAATGTAAGCAAGAAAGAAGAACAACAAGGCCTAAGCTACACGTGTGTTTATAAGGGAGCACCAATCCTAGAAGCTACGGCGCCGAGACACACTCGGGGGTGCGGTAACGCGGGAGCGTATCACCGTCACCATGCGGAGTGACACCCGACACTACGGAAACCACACAGACGCACTTCAATCACGTACCACACCCCACACGGGCACTCGCGGCCACTGGCGACCCAGACGCGACGCGCACCGTTAAAACCACTCCCACTGCCGCTGTTACTGTGGAGGGGAGAGTCAGAAGATCATTAGGGGAACCAATGGGGCTGAGTCCGACGGCACTGCAATGCCGAGCCAACCCGCAGCGGGATAAGAGCGAGCTCTAGATTACCGCCGGTGAGACACCGGGGTCCGAGCTCCTTACAACTTCCTCACTTACAAGTAAACTTGTACACAAGTTAATACAAATACAAATATCTGCGATGACTCATGCCACCGCAGATCACGCAATTCTCGCGCTACCCGACACTTCAGACCAGCGGGTGGGGTAACCATCCAATATCGCTAAGCAGCCCGCAGGGCCCGAATGACCCCGTAGGTACTGCAGAAAAAAAAAAAAAAAGAGAATATGGGAAAAAACAGAAAAGGAACTCAAGAAAATGGAAATATGAAAATAACAGCTATTTTCATATGCAGTAAAGGGGTGATTAACGTGCACGGAGCAACCTCTGCGTACTGGGTAGTCTCAATCTGCCCCAACAGGTGGGGCAACAGAGGAAGCTCCGCGTGTGCACGAGGGAGGGTACGTAGGGCTCGTACATATTCGCTGGTGAGCCGTCGTACCTAGGAAGGGAGGGAGGCGAGAGGGGTACCATGGCGGGTGGCTGGGGAAGTGGGGACAACGCGGGCGCAGGTCGCTGCTTGTCCTCCGGCGACGGGGTCCGCGGGGTCCATGGTGGAGTTGGACAACTCGGTGGCCTCATGCCGTCCTCGATGGTCCTTGGAGCTGCGACCGGAAGATGTGGGTCATCGTCGCGTACGTCCGCCATTGCTGTTGGTCCTCCAGTCTGTTCCGACGCATCCGACTCGGCTGGCGCCGTGGATGAGGTGGACGTCACCCTCGGCCTGGTTGCAGCGTCGTTGGGAGAGCCCTTCGTAGGCGCGCAGCAGGGCAATGGCGTCAGTGCCCGCAGGAGGAGATCCCTTTGGCGGTCGTAGCGGAGGCCGGAGACATCACCGGCCGGCCGCAGGTGGAGGTGACGAGCGTTGTCGTGCTCAGGGTGGCCGCGCCGCTGCACATTGGAGCGGTGACGGTGGGTGGATACCCGGCATCTGGCAACGGGTGTGTGCCCACCGGAGCTGTGGCAGCAATCGCGGTCGGGGTGGGTGTCGCCCCGCGCGTGACCTTGGTAGAGGTGGTGGTGGCGGTCACGGACGTCGTCACGGGCCCGGTCGAGGAAACGGCAGCGCATCCCTCATCGGGTGGAGGCTTGGACTTCTTCTTCTTCTTCTTTTTCTTCCTCGACGACGACCCCGTCGCCGGGGAAGGGTCGGGCAGGATGGAGTAGCCCGCACTGGAGGCGCCTGCAACAACACACGTCACGGGTTCGCCGCTTCGGGAAGCGGACGGGTCAGGTATGGGATCGAGTGGAGAATGCGCCGCCCCTTTGTCGGAGCGGCGGGCAGGAGAAGTTGGTGGAGAGGTCTCGACCCGCGTCGGATCGTCGCGGGGTGCGTCGCGACGCGGGGAGGCTTCGGGAGAGTAATGGGTCAGCCTCGCTGACCAACGGAGCCCACGGAGCCGTCGCAAGAACCGACGTCCAACGGACGTATGCGGGCTGGGGGAAGCAGGGGAAAGTGATGGCGAAGGTAGGTGAATCCGGCTTTGGAAGAGCCGGGCAGGGAATCGGGGATCGGGGAGGGGTGTGTACGACACAAGGAACGTCGACGGGACGCGGGAAGGATGAGCGGGGTGGGGAGCGTCGCTCCTCGGCCAGGGGCGGCCGGGCGTGGGACAGCGAAGACTGGCTCTTCTTTTTCTTCTTTTTCCTCTTCTTCTTCCGCTTTTTCTTCCTCGACGTGGGATCGCTGATGTTCGACACAGTGCCCGAGAGGCAGACGGGAGAAGGGAGCTCGCCTTCCAGCTCGAAATACACCTCCGCCTCCTCCAACCAAAGATGGTCGTCCCGGTGCTTCCGGACGAAATGTATCTCGATCTCGTGGGGCCAGATGGTGTGATGCTCGACGTAGTCGCATCTCGAGCAATTGTATTGGATCTCCACGTCTGGATGATCTCCGAGGATGTGGTTCCTGAACTCGTCGAGGCACTCGAACCAGGGCTCCTCGTAGTCGGGGTAGGCCCACCAACAGACTCCGCAAAAGTAGCCTTCGGTTGACGGGTAGAAGGCCTCGCACCGCTCGACGAAGGGCCTGGAGCCAGCGAACCCGACGAGGACTCGGCAGGTGGATGCGCGGTCGACTTCGTACCAGTCCTCGGTGTCGCGACGACCGGCCGCCCATAGCTCGGTTTCCATGCTATTGCAACTAACGGTAGAACGGGGGAGGCGCGTGAGAGAACTGAAAATAATAAAATACGCGTGAGCAACCGGTTGCGGAGGTAACTATCGTGGGAATATTCGCGGACTGGGATCGGGGCAGAGAGAGGGATTGGTAGTGGGTTTTCCCTATACCGCGCGCCGCCTCGCTGCTCTCAGGCACACTCGCGACCCGGACTCGACGCGCACACCGGAGGGAACACCGCACTTGACTGCACTCGGAGAGGAGTGGAGAGCCACAGTATAGAGTATGATTTTTCAGGGAACTCGTGGGGCTGAGCCCGACGGCACTGCAATGCCGAGCCAACCCGCGGCGGGATAAGAGCGAGCTCTTGATTACCGCCGGTTCCCAAAAATCAGACTAATATTCTGACTCCCGGTTGGGGAGTGTACCAGATATTAAGCTGATAAGAACAGATACTACACTTTGATCTTAGCCATAGGCCGAGAAGCGATAACTTTTCGACGTAGAAATCGTCTAGAAATAACACAGAACGCACGTTTTCACTTGCGAGAAAAAGTAGTTACGCTATTTGCCGGTAGACGTCTCCAGTAATCAAATACAATACATACGTAAAACAGGCTGTGTGTGGCACTCATATAATATGTTAACGTTAGAATTATTACAAACAATGAATGTAGTATCAATTAATTTAGAAAAACAGTTATTTGGAAAGAAAAATGTTAACAACTGCATTGTGATGTCAATTAAATATGTTAAAAATGATAATAGGAATATACGAAGAACAAAAAAAAACTAGCCTATGGATTCAGTAGGTGTAGTTCCTCCTTTGCTTATGTGTTGTCACTCTGCGAACGTTAACCGGGATTTGTATTGACAGTTGTCGTTATTCCTTTGTTTACAATGTGATGATGATGTGTAAAAATTCGATTAAGTACATGTATTTTATTTCTTATACTCTGACTTATTAAGTCAGAATAGTGCAACTCAAAAGTCAGTTTTATCATCTGAAAATGAAAGGTAATGACAAGGTGCGAATCTATTTAACAAGAACACAAGTTGCTGGGATTAATTATTAAGATCGTGCTTATACTTTATTATCAGATCTTCCAGATAGTTGCGTAAACCTCAATATGGCATTAGCAGACCTACGAGACAATGAACAAGTTCACTTCAAAAAAGATAGAAGAGATTCTTTTATTCAAATATAACGGGCCAGTATCAAGAGAAGAACACTGCTGGAAACACAAACCAACGGAGCTGTGCCATAATAAAAACAAAAGGAATAGATAGCATAACCATAATAATCACAGTCAAAAGTTAAGAAAATGGAATAATACTGAATAATTTGTATTACGTTCCAGATATTCGGAAAATATAATCTAGATATTCCAGACACTATGCAAGAAATTCAAGGGAAGATCAGCCAGGTATGCAAATTAATACATTGTGGTATATGCGGATCCATGCCAATACAGTCTATCGGAAGGAGTAAATAGTTTATAACATTTGCCCATGATTTCTCCACAGAATGCATCATGATCAGTTACAAGAAATGCGCAAAAGGCTACAGATTATGGTGTCCCGAGATGTAATAATGACCAAACATGTGAGGTGCAATGAAATTAAGATTGTTTCTGAATTATTTACAATGTCGTCATTTTATATTTGTAGGAAATACCTTTTTATGGTTTCGAGTATTGCCAGTCACCAGAATCAATTCGACACCTAATTTTAACACGATTAGGCAACGCATTTGGGATTTGATCCAGGGAGGGGCCTTGTAAGGCATTTTGCACTTTGATGACACCTCAATCCGCATCTAAAACAACAAGTCCTCCCAGTGTCCCTGTGTTGTGTTCCAGCATCCCAGTTGTTTCATTTTCCTCTTAATTGTACGTTTGTATTTCCTTTTTCCCATCTGTTTATATTTTTGTTCCCATTACCTTTTATTCCTTCGTACAGCATAAATGTTGTTTTCAATTCTCATATTCGCCACACCATACAATATGGTCTTATTTATCTCATCGTCTTTAATATCGCCAATGATGTACTTAATCGTTGCAGAAACTTCAACATCCATTTGTTTCGCAATTTCAAGCATTTGATAAATGTATTTGATGTAGCATTCATCGGGTCTTCTAATCCTTGTGAATAATTGTGTATGTACCTTATGTGATTATGCAAATCCACAACTGGAAAGAATTCGAATTTGAATGCCTTCATAATTTCGACCGACTTTTATGTTTCTCACTTTCCACAAATAATTTTACCAATTCTCTCAACAGCCTCTTTACGTATACTATCTACTCAACGTTATCCCACTTACACATTGTGAACATTTTCTCAAACTTCTGCAACCGATAACTTACGTATCGACTGTATCGTCACTACAAAATATGCTTACTGACTCTTCAACATCTCGAAATGAACCCGACGACGAAAATCTTCAGTAGTAGTATCCGAATCAGCATCCAGCACGTCAAATTCATCCAAGTCCTGACCACGTTCGATCTCAAACCTGATCGCTGCCTTTAATCGTGGTCGCAATTCGCGTCAAGTAGTCCATTCGCGTTAATAACAGTTTTGACACCGCACTTAGACATCTTGGGTAGCTTCTATTGTCACTGTAACTCACAATCACGTTGCATCCTCATTCCGAACGAACCAGAGGGGTTATGAACTGCACTCCCTCAATTGTGTGTGGTAACGTCTATTTTTTGACGCGAAGATCCGCGGTACAATAATCGTCGAGGGAAATAGAAGGTATGCAGTGGCAGAAGCTCGACAAAGTCCAATGCCCAGGCCGCTGGTTCTTACTGATCGACTGTTGTCAGACCAGCAATTACAGCTTGAAAGATCGAAGTCAGACTGACTGGACCTTCGGTCTTTAGAGCTTTGTAACTCGCAGATTTCATCTCTCATATGCCTGCTCTGACTGCCTAAAATTGACTATCCGTTTTCAACCTTCAGTATTCTCCTTCCTAACATATAGTACGCATGCATACTATGCGTCACCAACATCTGAAATCTCCGCCTGGATTCTAGGAACTCATTCGTCCTTTTCGCGCCAACGATAATCTATAATAAACATTCTCTCCCCTACTGTACCGATTCGAAGATTCGTCAATTGCGCAGACAATCGCTCGATCCACTAGTAGGATTGGAATGAGTAGGGCCTTGAAAGAG
>NW_016914852.1:55230-63123 GCF_001483705.2 Eufriesea mexicana
TTGAACATAGAACAAAGGTAACCGCGCGCAAGGAGATCAAATGGATGTGTATGCCAGAGCCGAGTGGGATAGACGAATAGAAGTTAGTTTATGAGTGCGGTGCGTGTTTGAAATATCTGGTCCATCGAGTTTGCGGGGAAAGAGGCATGATTGGGAAAGAAAGCCTGAGTGTGAAAAGAGGACAGAACGAAGAGGCTGCCAGTCAGAGTGTGCAAGTCAGTCAGTATGTAGAAGTTTATCAGTCAGTTGAATAATGACTTTTACTAAGGAAGCATCCCGCTATCTTTTTATTCTCCACCTTGTGTCTGCTACAGATGTAAGAAAATATATTCTTTTAAACATCAAGGATGCATAAACCGACAATGAAGATTGACATCTCATTACTAGACTGCGATTATTTATGCAATTTACGTATACAAAAAAAAAAGACCTAAAGAATATATTAATACAAAAATAAATTAAACGTTAACAATATTTTTTGTAATTATTGTGATATATTGTAATGTATTGTAATTCAAAATACAATAAAGCACAAGCATTATTTATTTCCATACGGGATGGTGTTATTTGACAATTTTCATCTATAAAAATTACTTTACATGAAAAAATTTATCTATATATCCTACCTCTATGGATTTGCGGCATTATTGAAAAACACTTAAACAAACATTGCTTTCTTCGTACGATCTATGGCATCTGTGTTTATTGAAGTTGTTCCAGTGTGTAAATTCAACGAATGCATGCCGATAAAGCAGAGTTCGTACTTACCTTAACGTGTGCGATGTTAATACAAATACTTATTCGACATTATTTAGCATCTTTTATTAAAACCTCAACACATGGCCATATAATTCGACGGAAGTAACCAATACTGAGCTATGTATTTTATTTTTAAATACAAACTATTACGTCTAATAAATAGATGAGATATACAGTTTTAAATGTGTATAATTACCACAAATTTCATACTAATGATTCGTTGCTATACAGTTACGATACAATAGTTACTTAACGAAATATACATCTTATGTATTTCATATGTTTTTTTTTAACATAAAACATAGAAATATATGCATTACGTAGAAGAAACAGACTAAAAACATATTTTTAGATTTCCCTAATCGTAGAACACATTTCTCTCCAGGTCCCGTTGCTTTATCTAAATATTTTCTATTAATATATACATTTCTATAAACATTCTGGGTCTACTCGTACTCGGAGTCTACTGTGACAATCATTGTAGGAATAGTGACCTAAAATTAAAATATCATCGTAACTGGTGACCGCACCATAATTTAAAGTGTCATCATGTATTGTCTTGTTTATCAAGTGCGTACGAATGAATTGCTGGAGTTGGAAAAAGTAGGGTGTGAAGTAAAGAGACACTATAAAATTTTCGCTTTAAGCAATATTCTATTTTGTTTTTCTTTCTTTTTTTTTTTTGTTTTAGGCTATGTAAGACAAGCTTATTAACCTCTATGTATACTATACGAAGTCGCTAATATTGTACTGTATTTTTGATTTTGATTTGATTCTGTCTTGACTTGATTTGTGGGGGAAAAAAGAAGACGTACATAGTACATCTGAATATACTGGAATGGTGTAGTTTTCAAATTTGCCGCTAGGCGGCATATCCCTCAAATAACTTTCTCGCTGGTGAAAGTCATTTACGAAAGCATAAGTGCACGTCGAATTAGTTGTTTATTTTTAGTGTTGACTGTTGTCAGTGGTGTTTTGTTTTTATTATTGGAATTGGTATTTGACATGTTCATTACTTTTTAATGAAAGTCGATCGCGTTTTGCATTAAGGATTCGTCTTTTTGTTACTTCTCTATTTTGTAAGAACATATTTTCGCTTTCACAAATCATTATATCTTCAAATTTTCTATGAATAGTAAGACATTGAAAATGTTACAAGACATTGAAAATGTTACTTATGTACTATAAAAGACAAAAATATACAAAATTATATACAATATTCAATTACATTTTCGTTGTAAATATGTATGTGATAAGCGTATTTGGATTACATGTTCTTGAAATCATTTGATCCGCATCTTCTGTAGAGGCTTCAAGTTTAAACCAAACATATATTTATCAAACTATATTTACATATTTAGATATAAAATGTTATAAATTATCACATACTTTTTGTAATTTTCAATCTTTTTTTTGAACTGCTCGATTTCTTTTTTCTTTCCCCTGTTTCTAAATTTTGTTTTTGAAAGTATTTAATTTGCTCTTTGAGAACATAAATAGCACTACTTTTCCCACTTATTTCATTTTCTACTTTGTTCCTAACTCGTTTTGTTTCTCTAACGTCATGGTTTTTTCTGGATAATCTTTAATATCCTTATCTTTCAACATAAGTAATGTAGGGGGTATGGTTCGGGGAACCGAAGGGATTCGGGTTAAAATTAATTAAAGGGTTCTTGTCTCAAAAAGCTTATTCTCTACACATCAACCTTTTACTCGGTCCAGAGTCTTCAACATACTGACTCGAGGCACGTGTGCGGTCTTCCTCTGTCGATACTTCTCGCTCTCAATCGTCTCATAACGATCCAGAGCCACCGCAGATACAAAGCCGCCACTATCCATCTGTCGGCAACCGCTTGGGCCCGATTATCGACGATTTCCTTACAGTAGTAAATTTAATTTATCAATTTTATCTTGCAATGAGAATGTATCCTCACTAATGTTTACATTATTAATAAAATTAAATCCTCCGATTCTCCAATTTTTGAATTTTTTCATGTCATAATATTCTCCAAACATTAAATGCCGCAATTAGAAAATATTTTGCCCTTTCACAGTTGGCATGATCACACGATCACACGATGGCCGGCGTGTTAATTTTCCATCGTGTTTTTGCGGATTCATCGATGACTATTATTTTTTGCTTTCCTTCCGGAGCATTTCGAGAAAAGAATATTGCGTACATTTTACGTTCCTCAATTGAACCTTCAGAATACCGACGATCAACTTGTACTGACGCACATTTTAATGCGATCTGCAACCGGTGCAATCCATTCCTAATAGAATCATTGTATGTTTTCAGATTTCAGAATTTTCTCGCGGATATTGTTAAAGTTTTGGAGAGTTTTCTTCAATTATTTGATCAATTTTGTTTAATATAACTGAAGTTGTATTACCATCATTTTTGTTGTACTCCATGTTTTTTTAAATAAAATATTTGGGTACTATATTTCAGAAGAGAAGAAGGCACAACGTGTTTATATCTTCACTGGCTATTTGACACTGCTGACACTCTTTTGATTACAGACAGTGACCGCTATCAGCCAAAGAATGGGACAAAAATCATCGGTGTAACGAGGCCGAATGAGATAGAACAAAGCAATATCAGTGTATTCTTTCAATATGAATGTTTGCCGACCGAATGGGAAAGTCTCTCCGTATCGAAGTCGCTACGAGTCCAACTGCAGATAACTCCCACATTTATCCTAGCAATGCATTGACGTCAATTTTGATTATTGTTCCGTTTTTGTTCGTTAGTCTTTTGTTCTATTTCTGTGCACTGTAGAAGAGATATCTACTTTTTTTCAGCTATGATTTCTTTCCTTTCTTTTCTTTCTTCTACGATGATCACTATGTTTATCAATATTCCACGCTGTGTTCCTTCTCTTTGTATTCGCATCGTAAGTTATCGGTTTATTGCTATCACGTAGTAAATAAATATGACAGATCTTATGATATTCCAATTACATTTCAACTGCAAGCAATATACTTATTTTTGTCAACGACCATACCACGAAGAAAGCACTCTGTATTTACTCGACTGTCGTTCGAGTCGGACGTATCACTTCGGTATTAGCCCGTGTTGTTTCTATTCCATAGCCCATGTCAGTATAGGAGTGTTCTTGCTTGTATATAGTTCCGTTCTCTTTTTTCCGTGTGCTCCGTTATTCTTGATACTTTTAATATATATATAGAGAGAAGAAATATTGATTGTTGGTTAAATTTAGCCCAAGTTGTAGGGTACATAGATTCTAAAAAATAAGCATCCCTGAATGCTATAACAGGGGTCCCGCCCCAGTCATTGACTCAAAACTACCCTTGAAGGATGCAGAAGATAGCTCACCTCGCGTGCTGACCGAGGAGTCCTTCAATGATGTTATACGTCGTGTAAGGGAGAAAAATCGGTTCCCCTCCAGCGATCAACACATCCGTACCTTCCTTAATATAAAATTGAATAAATATCGCAAAACAAGAAAAATAATTAACCCCGCTACTAATACGAAGAAACCAAAGAGCAACACAAAAAGCGACAGAATGGACACCTCAGTTCTTTCCGACAAGGAAAACTCAAAGTCGTCAAGCACAGGCAGGGTCACAAAACCTGATGCCCAAACATAGTCATCTAACTACCTCGAGCTAGAAAAAATAATTCAAAACCTAAAGGACACTATCGAGAGCCTTTCCTCCCAACTAAGGGAGGAAAGGGAAAGAAGACGCATAGCCGAAGACTTTAACAAGTCTCTTGCCGCTTGTGTTCAAACCCGTGAAGGAGATAAGGATGGAAATTTCAACGCATGGTCCAAGGTTTCGCCAAAGCGGAAATCTGCGTGTCACGAATCAACCCCTGACCCCGCAAAAGCTTCTCATCCAGCCACAGCTGGAATGCCCGAGCAAGTTGGTAAACAAGCCCATCTTTATAGCACGATCGGGAAACGTCCAAAGATAACAACTAATAACAACTGCGCTAAGACACTCGGAACAGAACACAGATATTAGAAAACCACCGCCTATCGTAATCGTGAATAATGGAGTAACAACTGCGCTAAGACACTCGGAACAGAACACATATTAGAAAACCACCGCCTATCATAATCGTGAATAATGGCTGTAATCGCGCTCTAAATGCTCTATCCACACAAATTAAAGATTTTCACTTCAAAAAACTTAATACTAATAAGCACTTGCTCTACACAAGTAATATAAATGACCACAAAGAAGCATGAAACATCTTAATAGAAAACAAAATTGAATATTTTACGTACACTCCAAAAAATGAAAAACGAGAAACAATCTTATTAAAGAACCTCGAAGGAGGTTTTGATCCCGAAACAGTCCTTCAGGAACTACAAAAAATTAAATTGGATAACGTTACGTTTATTTCGGTCAAAAAATTTACAACGAAAAAATCCATAAAAGAGGGCAGGAATCTTCCTTTCTATCTTATTCAACTCTCCCCCGATAGCAAAATAGAAAATTTAAAAGAAATTAAAATTCTTTCACATTCTCTCGTTTCATGGGAGAATATAAATAAAACGGATAGATTACAATGCAAACGCTGCTAACTTATCGGTCACGTTGCAGCTAATTGCAACCTTGAATATCGGTGCGTGAAATGTGACATACGTCACAACCCGGGAGAATGTAAGCTATCCTCTCTTGCCACAGATTCAATCGGAGTTGAGGTCAAGCCTTACTATGCAAACTGCAAAAGCTTCGGGCACCCTGCCTCTTACAGAGACTGTCCCAGAATCAAAGAATTAAAGTTAAAAATTAATGAAAAAAGAAACCATTTCAAACTCGAGAGAGAAGAAAAAATACAATCCTTAAACAATTACATTAAACCACAA
Organism: Eufriesea mexicana; assembly: GCF_001483705.2. NCBI lineage: Eukaryota > Metazoa > Arthropoda > Insecta > Hymenoptera > Apidae > Eufriesea > Eufriesea mexicana. The sequence goes on from NW_016914852.1 coordinate 60,834, forward strand.
ATTTCACTTAGCGACATGGTATCAAAAAACAAATCATCACATCCCACTCAGACCTTATCCCATAACTCTCTTACATCCTCTCCGTCACAAGCACGCCAGATCCATCAAACCACATCATGATGAAATAAATAAATAAATAGATGAAATAAAGAGAGCTATTCTTCAACCGGCAATGCAACAGCTCTCGCACATTTTCACATGCATCGAAGAAAATTCCGTCAAAATTAAAGCAGTTGCCAGTTGCTTGATCTAGACTTCCTTACATAAAAAGAAGGGGGAAAAAAAAAGGAGAAAGCAAGAAATGGCAAACGTGACATCCTACACACAACCGTCAAAGAAACTAGCAATTAAAAACCTGAATACTATTCAAATTAATGTTAACTCTATTATCACAAATGATAGACGGGCGACACTTTTGGATTGCTTGAACAGACATAATTCAGACATAATGCTGCTTTCGGAAACCAAACTAAACCAAACAATCAGGAGGAACTGCCATTTTAATAAGAAATGATATTAATTTTAGATCTATGTCTCTAAATTATTCCATAAGTAACTCCCATATCGAATGCACCACAATCAAAGTCAACGTTCAAAATAACGAGAAACTATTTATCATATCGGCTTATGCAAAAGGCTCCGGCTGTAAAGGCTTCAGAGCCCAAATAAACAATTTATTCAAACTCTTGCACCTGCACAAATTAAATCGGAGTAACAACTTCAGAGGTATCTCGCTCCATGACTGAGTCAGTATTAATAAAATAGGTTACAGGATAAATTTCTTATGTTCAGCTGTACCGTCTTTCCCCAAAAACAATTCCCTCATCGACCTCTGTTTAGCCGATTTCCATCTAATCTTCCACAACCTTTCGCACAATAGTTTACTTAAATCGTTCGACTACGACACTGACCATCGAGCCTCCGTTATAAAAATTTCCATCCATGGAAAAGACCTCCTTTCTCTAGACATAGCCTCTCCCGTTCAAAAGTACAATTTCAACAAGACAAACTGGAATAAATTTAAAAAATCCTTATCTAAATATTTAAATAAACTTTGATATACCCAACGACCGAAACTTCTCGACAGACGAAATTGACAACCACCTCGGACAGATACAATTTCACATATCCGAAGCAATAGATGACGCATCTCCCCGTATCTCCCATAGCTTCAACTCCACCGACAGATTCATCACACCAGAAATTATCCAACTACGCAAACAAAATGTTTCATAATCACACAGATACATCGCCTAACGAAAATACAAAACTACTCTCATCGCAACGATACTTTGATCCACATCTTCAAAGATTCCCTTAAACAAACCAGAATTGCAATTAAAAGGGCCTTTCATATCTCTGCTAACTACTACTGGAAAAACAGACTAACAAGCATATCCACCCAAAATCCTAACCAAATGTTCCCAAACATCAGAAATATTTTCAGGCGTAAAGATTGCATTTCCATCGCTAATCTTAAAATACCACGTTACGACGTTGAACTGATCAAAAAAGTAAATTTAAATCCTTGCGACTTACACACAGACACACTTGGTAACTACCACATTAGTAACACTGTAGACAAACTAAACATCCTTGGATCACACTTTGAATCAGTACATACACAACACACAAACATCGGCAGCAATCAACTAGCTAATATAGTAAATGGATACATCGACGAACTTTCCTTTCAACTCCATCTCGACAGGCAATGCAACAGGGCACTGTGCACTTTCTCATCTACTAACCCGACAGCCAACCCCGAACCCGATTCCATCCCTCCTGAGTATTTTACCACTTTTTACAAAATGGAATTGTTATTCAAAAAATTAAGCGGTAAAAAATCTTCCTGCTTCGATGGTATACATAATATAGTCCTAAAAAACCTTCCCCCAAAATATATATACGTTTATACTATTTTATTCAACAATTGTTTTAACCTCACCTACTTCCCCTCATCCTGGAAGACGGCTAAACTTATACCGTTAAAAGAAAAGGGTAAGGATGGCAGTGATCCGGCTAATTATCGTCCCATTAGCCTACTCCCAAATATAAGTAAAATCGTCGAAACAGTAATTAATGAGACAATAAGCAGCACCTGCAAAACCCACGCAATCATTCCAGAAAATCAATTCGGCTTCAAATTTAAACATAACACAGTCCGTGCTATCTGTAAATTTGCCTCAGATATCTGCTGGGCCAGAAATGCCGGAGATTGTACCGAGGCTATTTTAATCGATCTCGAAAAAGCTTTCGACACGGTCTGGCTGGACGGCCTCTTTTACAA
>NW_016914853.1:0-6432 GCF_001483705.2 Eufriesea mexicana
CATAGCCGCTCCGCCCCTAACACCGCTTCGTCGTTTTCGCGCCCGACGGCCCCATCCGCCCAGACGACGACATGGACGGCAGCAGCGTAGAGGTCGCGGGCGAGGCGCCTGAGCGCCCATCGCGGCGCGGTGGTGTGCTTCCCGCTGGGTGGTTCCAGACCGGTGCTAGGACCGGCGGCAAGCATCATGGTGATGTGGAGGTAGTCGCTGAGCGTTCCTATCTCCACCGCCACCCTCAAGGACTGGCGGCAAGCATCATGGTGATGTGGAGGTAGTCGCTGAGCGTTCCTATCTCCACCGCCACCCTCGTGCCGGTGATCCGCCGCACAGCTGCCGGCAATGCAAACGACAAGTCCACGATGGACGTGCCGTTCCACCGAACGCACGTGCTTACGGAACCCCGATTGAGCACCCGGAGATCCAACCCCGCGGCCCAATCTTGCAGGGCCTCTCCCCGAGCGTCTGTTCGCGGGGAACCCCACGCCACGGAGTGGGCGTTGAAGTTCCCCAGGACCAGAACCGGATGAGCCACGTGTTCACTAAGGAAACATCCGAGCTCGTCCAGGAATCTCTCGCAGGGCGAGAGGCCGGGGCAGGGGGAGACGTAGCACCCCACCACGACTACGTCGTTCCAGGAGACCGCCTCGAATCCCTCAGTGCTGTGAAGCAGCGTTGGTGCGGGTGTACGCCGTAGTCCCCTGGCGATGATCGCCACGGAGACGTCTCGATCTCCGAAACACACGTCTTGATCGAGGGTACGGTACGGATCTGCGGTAACAGCCAGCCGGACACTCATCTCAACGAGCGTCTGCAGGAGCAGGTCCTGCGACGTCCGCGAGTGGTTCAGGTTGGCCTGGAGCTCAATGGACGACGTGAAAGTTAGGCCGTGTCCACGGCCTCCTCCTGGCCCCCATTCCTTTGGGCCGGCTGCGGGCCCAGTGCTCCGCCGGTCGGCGGGCCCTACGCGGAAACGTTCGCGGAGTCGGAATTCGCGGACGCAGCTTTCGAATTGGCGCTCGCAGGCGCCGAGGCGCACACGGCGCCGGTAGACGCCTGGCGAGCCGCGCAGTTTGCCTATGGCGGGCAGCACGACTTGCTGCCCAGCCGACGGTTGGAGGGGCGGCCGAGCTCGGCGCAAACCGGGCACATTGGTGCAGGCGCACTACACCCACCGGCACGGTGTCCCGCCGCGCCACACCTGAAACAGTTGTCGCTGCGGTCCACCGCCCTGGAGCATCCGTTCCTTGTGTGACCGAACGCAAGGCAACCGAAGCACTGGAGGCGCCGTGCCTCCAAGGCTACGTCACGGGCCGAAGTCCAGCCGACGCAGATCCGCCCCCAATCGACGGCCTTTCTCGCTGCCGCGAATTGGCACTGGGCCCATACAGAGCACAGCCCCGAAGCGGATGACTGGATCAATCCGGTTCTTACTTCCGCCTCGGTGCAATCACCGACCCTAGCCAGGGCAGCGGCCACCTCGCGGGGGGTGACAGAGACGTCGAGCCCTGTCACCCTCAGCTCCGCTTTTTTGGTGGTAACCGTGACCCGCACGCCGGATCCTTCCAAGACTTCGCTCATTCGCCAGGCGAGAGCGGTGGCTGGCTTTGCGCCCTCGGGTCCGCCGATCTCCAGCAGGAGACCGCGGGAAGCGGCCCGACGAGGGCGCTAGTCCTCGATCCCGAGGTCGGCGTGATTTATTTTTCCCCTTGCAGCGGAGATGGCCTCCGCGCAAGAGAGACTCCACCCCTCGGGTACCCAAACCGCGACGGCGGCCAGCGACGGCGGCCGCTTAAGAATGGGGCCCGGCTTGTCGCCGCTCTTCTTCTTGTCGTGACCGTGCATCGTTCCGGTCTTCGCGGCGGTCGCGTGTGGCGCGCGGGCGGTGCTCATCCCCGAGGAGCGGCACACCGTCTTACCGACGCCTCCGTTCGGCGCACTCGTGGGCACCCTCGCGGGCAGTTGGGAGGCATCGACCGCCTGCCGCTGCGCTTGCTTCTCGCTCCTACCTATGACCTGAGACCAGCTGGCCTCTGTCTCCTTCCCGGCTACGACCGGTGCCGCGACTGGGTCCTTCGCCTGGGCGTCAACGGGCCCGCCACGGGAAGCGCCCGCGACAGAGTCCGCCGAGGCCACCAGAAGAGGCCGGCGTTGGAGCTCGCTTGCTCCGAACTTTTCGTCGATTCGGAGATTGAGTACCGCGTAGTCAGTCTCCATACCGAACTCGGGCGCCGGGGCCGCTTCTCCGGCGCCCGCGAACGCACGCACATTTCGAGCGGGCGCGGGGTCGACGATTACCCGCCTCTGCTCCTGATCCAGCTCCGCACGCAGCCGGCGTTGGAGCTCGCTTTCTCCGAACGTTTCGTCGATTCGGAGATTGAGTACCGCGTAGTCAGTCTCCATACCGAACTCGGGCGCCGGGGCCGCTTCTCCGGCGCCCGCGAACGCACGCACATTTCGAGCGGGCGCGATCTCGGATATAACGGCAGACAGTTCCACAACATACAGCGGACGGTGCACTCTGGCGAGCTCCTCCTGTGTGGTGAGAGTGGCCTTCGCCCGTCTAATTCTCGTGGGTTTCGGGGCGTGATCAGTACCATCCAAACCTTCGAATGGGTCATATTCATCCAACACAGACCTCCGCGGCCGCTTCGCCGTCTTCGCAGGGGATACCAACGAAGACGACGTTTCGCCGCCGCCCCTGACGCTGACGGCACCTGCGAAGGCGGAGAACTACTCCTCGAGGTCCGCCGGCAGCGCCTTGCGCAATGCGGTGCTACGCGTCGCGCGCCTCGTAGCACCTGCGGTAGGCCTAATTGCCCTGCGCTTCGACGAGAGAAGCTCCACTGGAGCCGCGTGCACACCACTAACAATAACCTTACCTTCACTACTCGGTAAATTGTCCGGCTTCCCCGGGATGGTTACCACTGTACCGGTTGCAAGCCCCTTCTCCGCCGCTTGCATTGTGGTGTGACCCTCGGCGGAGGTATCCATCGCTGGGCAGATGCGCGGCTCCGCGGCAGGCAATGGGCACCGTCCCTCGCCTGTCTGCGACGCAGGGGTGTCCACAACTTCGTTGGTGCCACGAATAAGGAGAAAAAAGCTTGCAAAGAGGTTCCATTTTTATCGGCACCACGACACACTCCGCGACGCGAGTCCCCGGCCACGTGCACCCACGCACCACACGCACAGAATGGCACTAATCCACGCGCCAGAGAACGCACTTTTCTGCCGAAAATACCTACCAATAGTAGGATCGTCGTGAACGCGTCCGTCTCGTTGGACATTCAGCGCGGCACTCCTTTCCTAATCTAACCTGTCCTAACCTTACCTACCCGAACGTAGCCTAACTAAACATAATGTGCCGAGAATACTATTTCTGGACCCCCCAGAGCCAGGCGGAACGTATTAGAGCAATGCAGGTCACAGGAATCCACCGAATATCTGTGCATAGCGTAAAAGACGAAACTACCCTATCCTAACTAAGCTAAACGTGATATAACCAAACGTAATCTCTCTCAACCTAAAGTGCCGAGGCAACTATTCCTGTCCTCTCCAGAGCCAAGCAGAACATATTAGAACGTGCCGAGGCAACTGTTCCTGTCCTCTCCAGAGCCAAGCAGAACATATTAGAGTTCACTAGATAGTAGAAGTCCACCGTACAACAGTTTATACCACGAAAGACATAAAAAACCGAACCTACCCAGAGTAATATGACCTAGCAAAGCGTAACCTATCACAACCCAACGTGCAGAGACCACTATCGTTGGCCTCGGCGAAGCCAAGCGGAATATATAAGAGCATCGCAGGGCGCAGAAATCCACCGCATTGCTGTTTATAGTGGAAATGCAAGAGATACCCTGATCAAACCAAACCTAACCTTACCCAACCGAACGTAACAAAACTCAACGTAACGTGCCTAGACCACTATTGCTGACCTCCCCAGGGACAATCGGGTGCTAATAGAGCAACGCAGAGCGGAGATATCGACCCAATAGCAGTGCATAGCAGAAAAGTAAAAGCAAACCCTACCAAACTTAACCTAACCTCACCGACACGAATGTACCATAATGCAGCCTAACGTGCCGCGACCACCATTGCTGGCGACACCAGGGACAAGCAGTTGCGATGGAAACCATTAGAGCGGGGAAGTCCATAGAAGAGCAGTGTTGAGCAAAAAAGTCAAAGCCATCGAAACCAGATCCAACCTAACCATACCTAACCAAACGTAATCTAACTCATCCTATCGTGCAATGACCATTACTGCGGGCATCCACAGATCCAAGCAGGACATATCAGAGTAGAGGCGAGCGCAATCTATGTGTCGCAGGGTATAGCAGAAGAGACGTGGCTACCCAAATCTGACGCAGACGAACACAACCAAACCAAGCGAAGCATAGCACAACGTATCTTGACACGACCACTATTTCTGGACCCCGAGAGCCAAGCAGAACATATTAGAGCACAGTAGAACGCTGAAATCCTCCGAAGACCTGTGAATGGCACAAAAGTCAACGCCATCCTAGCCAAACATATCCTAACCTACGGCAAACGAACGTAACATAACCCAACCGTTCGTGCCACGACCGCTATTGCTGGCATCCCGAGATTCGAGCAGAGTTTAGTAGAGAATTGTAGAGGGCGGAAATGCACGCAATAGCTGTGTATAGCGTAAAAGTCAAAGCTCCCCTATCCTATCCTAACCAAACGTATCATAACCGAGCGTAACCTGACTCAAACTAACGTGCCTCAGAGCTCTATTGCATACATCTTCAGATACAAGCAAAACATACCAGAGCACCATAGAGCGCTGACATCCACTGAATAGCTGCGTATAGCCAAAAGTCAAAGCTATGCCCTAATTGCATAGCCAATCATGATATGACCAAACGTAACGTAACACAGCCTGGGGCGCCTGGACCACTATCGCCGGCTTCACTAGAGCCAAGCAGAGTACAGCAGAGCAATGTAGGACGCTGATGTCGACGGAGTAGCAGCGTATAGCACTGAAGTCAAAGCTATCACCATCAAACCTAACCAAAGCTAACATGACCAAAGGTACAGTAGCACAACCTAACTTGCCGAGAGCATTATTCCTGGCGTCCACAGATACAGGCAACGTGTGTTATCGCACTGAAGAGAGCAAATGCCCATAGAATAGCACCGTGTAACACAAATCTCGAATCAATCCTAACCTGACACATCGTTACCTAACCTAGCAATACGTAATCCGGCCTAACCTAACGTGGAGTGACCACAATTGCTATCCTCCATAGAGTTGAGCAGGGTATAGTGGAGCAATGCAGACCGCAGAAACGCACTGAATGCGTGTACAGCACAAAAGTCTAAGCTGAGCTATCCTAACCTGAACAATCGTAGCATAACCGAACGCAACATATCTCGGACTAGCGGGCCGAGACCAATACCGCTGACCTCCACATACCCAAGCAGAATATACTAGAGCACAGCACAGCGCAGAGATCCAACGTATAGCGGCGTATAGTGCAAAGGTCATAGTAAAATTAACCAAACTCAACCAAACCGAACCTAACCAAGGCTGACCTAACTAAACAATACGTGAGACTACCGCCATTGCTGGCCTCCCCAGAGATAATCAGATGCTAGTAAAGCAACGCAGAACGCAGGTATCGAACGAATGGCGGTGTAGAGCACAAAAGTCGAAGTTACATGTACCAAACCCAACTTAACATAGCCAAGCCAAATGTGCCCAGCTTCATGCTAACTTGCAGAGACCACTATTGCTGGCCTTCCCAGAGCGAGACAGGACACATTGGAGCACAGTTGATAGCAGAAATCAACCGTATCCAAGAGAGTAGCACGGAAGTCAAAGCTACAATATCCTAACCAAGCCAAACGTAAAGGAACCAAACGTAACATAACTGAGCCTAACGTGTCGAGTGCACTGTTGCTGCCCCCGCCTGGGCCAAGTAGAACATATTAGAGGCGAGTGGGGTGCTGAGATCAATAGAATCGCAGTGCATAGCACAATATTCGAAGCTACCCTATCCTAACATAACCATACGTAACATAACCGAACGTAGCCTAACTCATCCTGACGTGCCGAGAGCACTATAGTTTGGCTCCCCAGAGTCAAGCAGAATGTACTGGAGCACAGTGGAGCGCAGTAATCCACCGCGTGGCTGTGTACAGCACAAAGGTGGAAGATATCCTGACATAACCTGTCCTATCCCAACAGAATGGTACATAGATTGACTCAACGTATGGTGCCGAGACTACCATTGCTGGCCTCCCCAGTCACAACCTGTGCACACCTGAACACTGCAGAGCGCTGAAATCCACCGAATACCAGTGTATAGCACAGTAGCCAAAGCTTCATCCTCCTACCGTAGCCAGTTGTAACATTGCAAAATGTAACCTAACACAACCTGACGTGCCGCGACCACGGTTGGAGGC
>NW_016914854.1:0-431 GCF_001483705.2 Eufriesea mexicana
CGCCATTCGGTGGCCTTCTACGCCTTACTGTGCTCTCACATGCTCTGCTTGGCGCTGTGGATGTTAGCAATTGTGGTCTCGGCACGTTAGGTTGAGTTATGCTTCGTCAGGTAGGTTAGGCTTTGCTAGGTTCGGTTAGGATATCCTTGACCTTTGTGCGTTGCACGTCAGTGCGGCGGACTTCTACGCACTCCTATAGTATATTCTGTAGTGTATTCTGCTGCAATATATGTAGTATATTCTGCTTTGCTTTAAGTATGCCTGCAATAGTGGTGTAGGCACTCTAGGTTGTGTTAGGTTACTCTTGGCTTGGCTGGGTTGGGATGCGTTTGGTTAGGATAGCTTTGACGTTTGTGCTATACACTGCCATATGGTTGCTTTCTGCGCTCTACTTTAGTCTAGTGTTCCTTGCTTTGCTTGGGAATTCCAGA
>NW_016914855.1:0-259 GCF_001483705.2 Eufriesea mexicana
TGAAATGCTGTAGAATCTGGCAGGAGAATTCAATTTTATTGACATCTTCGACTAATATTGTGTTTAGGTGCCTTTCATGCATAAATAAGCAGGAAAGATTCTATCGGCGTGCTATAGCCTCTGAAATGCTGTAGAATCTGGCAGCAGAATTCAATTTTATTGACATTTTCGACTAATATCGAGGTGAGCTGCCTTCTTTGCATAAATAAGGCGGAGAGATCCAATTGTCGTGCTATAGGCATTGCAGTGCAATAGAATC
>NW_016914856.1:0-2767 GCF_001483705.2 Eufriesea mexicana
GAAACATCTACCATTCTGGGGATTGCAGATGCCCGAATACACGATTAACTTCTACATTGATTAAGCAAGAAATAATGTGGAATTTAAACCATCAGTGGTCAGATTAATCCAGCAGCGACAATACTGTGGTAATGGCTCTACTCTGTATAGTCATGTCAATTCTTAATATCACGTGCTATAACGGATCTGTCTTTTGTAATTCTAGAATTACTATAGGTCCTACAACATCATTGAGCTGGATAATCCAACGGATACAGTGCTGCTTTGGTGCATGTGTTAATTGCCGTACTGTCAACTCTAATATCTCTAGCCATAACGGTACTGTGTATTGATTATTCTAGAATTGCTCTTGAACATGAACTCTCAGTGAACCAATTAGTGCAGCGGCTAAAGAACGGCGAAGGCGCTTTTGCTCAGCATTGTTTGGTCAATTGTTAGTATCTCGTGAGATGGTGCGTCAGTCTTTTGTCGTTCTAGAATTGCAATAGAGCACTGAACATATTACTACAATGGATGGAGTGCTTGGGTAGTGAATGTTCCAATTACCGTACTGGGAATTGTTAATATCTCTAGCCGCATCTGATTTGTACTTTGATTACTCTAGAACTACCTTCTAATCTTAATCGACGCCGAACCGTTTAATCCAAAGGCTACAGTATTCTATTGGTGGATGTACCAGCTATCGGTTACAGTAAATATCTGTAGCCATAACCGTACAATACATTGATTATTCTAGGTTTGTTGTTAAACTTAAGTTATCAGTGAACAAATAAGTCCTACTGCTAATGTAATGTGTTGATTGCTGTACTCAGTATTGTTCATTCAATTGTTAATGTCTCTAGCGCCAATGGATCTATCTTTCGTCATTCTAGAGTTGCTGTAGAATATATATCTTCATTGAACTGTCCAAACCAAATAGTACAGGGCTCTGTTGATGTGTCCACCGGTAACCGTACTGTCAGTTGCAAATATTTCTAGCCATAATCGTACCATACATTGATTGCTTTAGACTTTCTTTGGAATTTATGTCACCAGTGAACAAATGAATCCAACGGCCATAGTACAGCTATGATGGCTGCACTCAATACCGTTCCGCCGCTTGTTAATGTCTAGAGCGAGAATCGGTCAGACCTTTGTCATTCTTGGATTGCAGTAGGACATAAATCATGACTGAACAGGTTAAACCGACGTCTACAGCGCTCTGTTGATGGACGTACTGAGCACTGCTCTCTCAATAGTAGATATTTGTAGCCGTAACCATACTTTGCAATGATTTCTCAATAATAGCTGTCACAATTAATTTATCAGGATGCAAATTAGTCCAACGGTGAAAGTGCTATGGCCATGGCTGTACGCAGTACGGTTCGTCAATTGTGAACTCCTCGAGCGATAATGGGACAGTCCTACGCCATTCCAGGATTGCAAAATTTTATGCACTATCACTGAACAGTGCAATCCAATGGATACAGAGCTCTACTGGTGAATGCAGCAACTACCGCACTGTGAATTGTGAATACCTCCAGACAAAACTGATGCGCACATTGAATAATCTAGAGCTACTGTGGAACATGGGTCGTCTCTGAGCAGATTAATCCTACGGCTACTCCGCTGTATTTGTCGATGCAACCACTACCGCTCTAGAAGCTCTCTATATCTCAAGCAGTAACTGATGTGCGCGTTGATAATTCTAGATCTACTATGTAATTTTAGACATAAGTGGGCAGATTAATCCAACGGTTGCAGGAGCGTTATGAGGGCTGAACACACTACTCTTATGTCCAGTGTTAATATCTCGAGCTATAACGGATCTGTCTTTAGTCATTCTAGAGTTGGAATACAATCCATATCATCATTGAGCAGGTTAATCCAAATGGTAAGGTGCTCTGCTGAAGGATGTACTAAGTTCCGTACTATCAGCTGTAAATATCTCTAGCCACAACCGTAGTACACATTTATTATCTTAGGATAACTTTAGAGCTTACGTCATCAGTGGACAATGTAATTCAGTGCCTACAGTACTGTGACAATGCCTGTACCCGTTGCAGAGTTGTCCATAGCTGTTGTCAATAGGGATAATGATCCACATTTTGCCATTATAGAAGGCTTACAGTATCTAAATCATCAGTGTACAAATTACTCCAACGTCTAGTGTTGTCTGTTGGTGGCTGTACTCAGTTACGTACTGCCAATTGTTGATACCTCTAGACATACCCGAAATACATATTGATCAAAATAGCATTGCTTTGGAATTTACATCATCGGTGAACGTATGATACAACGCCTACAGCACTGTAATGATGGCTGTACTCAGAACTGTGTTTTCAATTCTAAATATCTCGAGGGATAATGTATGTGCCTTTTGCCGTTTCAGAATTGTTACATAGGGTAAATTATCAGTGAAAATATTAATCCAACGGCTACAGAGCCCTCTTGGTAGTTGTACAAAGTAAAGTACTGTCAAGTGTGGATATCACTAGCCATAACTGTTATATACATGGGTCATTCTAGAATTGCTTTGCAATTTACATCACCAGTGGGAAAAGTAATCCGATGGCTACAGTACTCTTATGACGACTGTACTCAGTACTGTTTTGGCAATAGTCAATACCTCGTGGCATAATGGCTCTGCCACATTCCATTCTAGAATTGCTACGGAATATGTATCATCAATGAACAGATTCAACCTACAGCAACAGTGCCTTGATGGCAGATGTACTAAGTGACGTACTGCCAAATGTAATCCAACGACCACAGTACTCTCATGATA
>NW_016914857.1:0-22514 GCF_001483705.2 Eufriesea mexicana
TGGATCAATTGACTACTGACGTTGTATATTCGAAAGCAATTCTAAAATGAACAGTGTGTAGTTTTTTTATGTCTAGGCTTATTTTCTGTTGACCGTACGCTGCTGAGTACATCAACCTACAGAGCATTGTAGCAGCTGGATTATGCTGTTAAGTGACCACTTTCATTGTATAGCAATTCTAGAATGACAAAATGCAGACAAATTATCCCTCGAAGGGTAAACAGTTTGCAACACAATACTGAGTACATCCATCACCACTGTACTGTTGCTGTTGGATTGCTTCGTTCACTGATCATATAAATTATATAGCAATTCCGGTACGGCAGGGAACATACCCACAATGTTTCGACATGTGGACCGTTGACGACACAGTACCGAATACAGCCACAATCACAGTACCGCAGCATTTCGAAGAATTTTACCACTGATGACGAAAATTGCAATGCAATTCTAGACTAACCTATGTATAAAACGGTTACAGATATTGATATTTACAATTGACTTGTCGGTGCTTAGGCCAACCACCAACACATCACTTTGGCCGTTGGAATATTGCGCTCAATGGTGATTAAATGCTATAGCAATTCTAGAATGACAATATAGCTGTTCATTATCCCTCGAAATATTAACAATTGACGATAGAGTTAGGAATTCTGTTATCGCCACAGTGCTGTAGTCGTTGGATCATTTGTCCACTGATGTAATAATTTCCAAAGCAATTATGGAATAGTAGAGTATACAGTATGTATGTGTCTAGGAGTATATGCTTTTGACTGTACGCTGCATAGTATATCAGCCAACAGAGCACTGCGGACGCTGGATTAATCTGTTAGGTGATCACATTTATTGTATAGCAATTCTGGAACGACAAAATACAGACCCATTATCCCTCGAGACATTAAAAATTGAGAGCACATTACTGATTGCAGACACCACAATGGAACTACTGCATTTGGATTACTTTGTTCGCCGAAGATGTATATTATATGGAGTCTCTATAATGACAAAGCGCAGATCCATTACGCCTCGATACACTAACGATTGATAACTCCGTACTGAGTACTGTGATTAACTCAGGATTAACCTCTACAATGACGCCTTATATTGCACTTCAGTTCTAGAATAATCAACGTATATTACAGTTATGGATAGAGACGTCAACAATGTACTGTATGGCAATTAGTACTTGCGTCAACAGGTCACTGCTGCCGTCATATAGATCTGCTAACCGATGACCAATTCCTTTAATAATTCTAGAATGACAAATGACAGATCCATTATCCCTCGAGATACTAACAACATGATATATGCTACGCAGCAGCTCCAGAGTCATCAATGTATATAGACCACTTATGGCTAGAGATATTTGTAATTGACAGTACGGTATTTATTATATCCCCCAAGAGAACAGTCTCAATGTCAGATTAATCTTCTCACTGGCGACACTAGTTCTACAGCAGCTCTAGAATGGTCAAGGTATGAATCAGTCATAGCTAGAGATATTATCAATTGTCAATGCAGTTCTGAGTATAGCAACCAGGAAACTCCAATAGCCATTTGCTTACTTTATTCTCTGATCATCACTGTTACATTGCTAATCTTCAACGACCCATTCATAAATCAATTATCGCTTTAGATATGGACAACTGTACATGCAATATCGAGTACGGCCGTCATCGCAATGCGATATCCATTGGATTAATCCCTTCGCCGATAATCTAAGTTCTACAGCAATTCTAGAATGAGCAACGGGTAGATAAAGTTTAGCCATAAATATCGACAATTGGTAATAAAGAACCGAGCGTAGACATCTACATAATGCGATAGCCATTTAGTAAGTCTGTTCACTGAAGTTTTAACTTCTGCAGCAGTTCTAGAGTGATCAAAGGTTCAATCAGGTATGCCTGGGGATACGATCACTAGAAAATACACTCCCGTGTATGTCAATTAACACCGTGCTGTGGCCATTGTATTTACCAATCCTCTCATCACGTATCCTATATTGCATTTCTGTAATTACTACTGTATAGATACATTCTCGATAGAGATATTCCCAGTTCAATATACAGTACCGAGCATGCCCATCTACAGTTTACTGTTGGCACTCGATTAGAGAATTCACTGTTCAACAAACATCTACAGCAATACCTAATCATTCTACATCATGCTACAATCACTGTACAGTTGCTGAGGGAATAAAGTAATCAGCGAACATGCTATTGCAATGGCTACAGTATTGTGTAGATGGCTACACTCAGTACTCCGTTGTTATTTGTCAATACCACTACCGACACATGACGTATCCGTTGATCATTCTAGAACTGCTATAGAGCTTAAATAATCAGTGCATATATAAGCCCAACGACTACAGCTACTTCATGGTGAATGTACTGTGTACCGTATCGTCAGATGCCTATTTCTCTAGACATAACCGTAACATACATTGATTATACCAGAATTGCTTTGGAATATACTTCGTCAGTGAACAAATTATTCCAACCGCAGTAACCAGTTGTGATGGCTCTCCTGAGATCTTCGTTGTCAATAGTTAATACCGCTAGGAATAATGGATCTGCATTTTGTTATTCTGGAGCTGTTATAGAATCTAAATCATCATTGAACATATTAATCCAGGGCAACATTGAACTGTTGGTATATGCACGAAGTACACTGCTGCTCACTGTTAATATCACCAGCCATAACCGTGGTATCATAAATTATTGCAGAACTGCTTTCAAACATGCATCGTCAGTGAACATAGTCTTCCGACGTCTATATCAGTGTGATGATTGCTGTTCGCAGTACTGTGCTGTCAGATATAAATTTCGCGTGGTATAAAGGACATTTTCGCTGTCATTCTGGAATAACTATAGAACCTACGACGTCATTGTACATATTTATCCAACGGATACATTGCCCTGCTGATGGATGTACGAATAAACGTACGGTCAATCGTAAATATCTCTTGCCACAACCATAATATGCACTGCTTAATCTAGACCATGTTTCGAACTTACATCATAAGCGAACGAGGTAGCCCAACAGGTTCAGTACTGTGACGATGGCTGTACTCAGTACACTGTTGTCAACAGTTCCTTTCTCGACGGAAAATGGACGTGTCTTGAGTCATTCCAGAATTGATATAGAACCTAAATCATCATTGAGCAGATTATTCCAACTTGCACAGTGCTCAGTCGGTAGGCGTACTAGGCACCGCACTGTCAGTACGAAATGTCATACAAGTATCATACAAATAAACATACCCGAAATATGCATGGGTTTACTTGAATTCCTTTGGACGTTACATCGTCAGTGAATAGAGTAGCCCAATATCTTTTGTACTGTGATCATGGTAGTACTCAGTGCTGTGTCGTCAACTTTTAATATCTCGAAGGATAATGGATCTGTCTTTTGTCATTCCAGAATAGTAACAGAATCTAAGATCTAAGTCATCACAGAACAGGTTAATCCAACGGCAGCAGTGCTGTGTTGGTATATGTACCAGGTATCGAGCAGCTAATTGTAAATATCGCAAGCCATAACTGTTATATCCATTGATCCTTCCAGAATTGACTAGGAATTTGCATCTTCGGTGTACAAAGCAATTCAGAGGTAACAATACCGTGATGATAGCTGTACTCAGTACTGCGTTGTCGGATGCTAATGCCATGAAGGATAGTGGATCTGTATTTCTCGCCCAGGAGTTGCTATAGAGTATACGTTATCTGTGAAGATATTAATCAAACGGCAACTGCGCTATATTGGTGTCTGTATTAAGTACCGTACCTTCAATTATAAATATCTCACACCGTAATCGTAATATACATTGATTATTAAAGAATTGCCTTGGAAATTACTTCCTCAGTGAACAAAGTAGTCCAATGCCAACTATATTGCGATGCTGGGTGTACTCAGTACTGTGTTGTCAATTGTTAAAATCCCGCGGGCCACTTGCTATGGACTTTGTCGTCCTATAATTGTTATAGAATATTAATCATCATTGATGAAAGTAATCCAACAGCTACAGTGCAATTTGGTGGATGTAACAGGTACCGCACAATCAATTGCAGATGCTTCAAGCCATAGCAGTATCATACTTTGATTATTCATGAATTGCTTTGGGATTTACTTCCTCAATGAATAAGGTATTCCAACGGCTACAATACAGTGATGGTGGCCGTACTCAGTACTCTGTCGTCAAATGTTGATATCTCGAAGGGTGATGGATCTGCCCTTTGGTATTCTAGAATTGTAATACTATCTAAGTTATCGTTGAACAGGTAAGTCCAACGGCATCAGTGCTCCGCTGCTGGATGTATTATGCACCGTGCTGTCAAACGGAAACATCTCAAGCCATAACCGTAAAATAAATTTGTTATGACAGAATTTCTTTGTAACTTACATCGTCATTGGAGGAAGTAGTACAACGTATGCGTTTCCGTAGTGACAGCCGTACAGAGTAGTGTGTAGGCAGTTGTCAGTACCACGAAGTGTGATGCATCTGCCCTTTGACCTGCTAGAATTGCTATGAGAATCTCAATCGTCGTTGAACATATTAATCCAAATGCATATGTACTCTGTTGGTAGATGTACTAAGTACCGTATTGCCACTTGTAACTTTCACAAGCCACAATCGATACATTCGTTGGTTATACCGGTAATGCTATGGAATTTGCATTATCTGCGAACAATGTAATTCAACGGCTACAATACCGTGATGCTGGCTGCACTCATTACCGTGTTGTCATTCGTTAATATCTCGAGGGACCGTGGGCATTTTAGCAATCTATGATTATAGTAGAATTTATACCATCATTGATATGTTTAATACAACGGCTACAGTGATATGTTGGTCGACGTAATATGTACCGTAATGTCAATTATAAGTATCTCAAGCCGTAACAGAAGTACACATTGATTATTCCAGAATTGATTTGGAATATACATCCTCAGTGGACAAAGTAGCACAACGGCTACATTACCATGACGATGGTGGTACTCAGTACCCTGTTCTCAACTGTTAATGTCGCGAGGGATAATGGACATGTATTTGGTCATTCTATAATTTTCGTGGCATCTGAATCATCATTGAACCGAATAATCCATCGGCAACTGTGCCCTCTTCGTTGATGTACTAATTGCCGTGCTGTCAATTGCAAATGTTACTAGCCGTAGCGGCAATATGCATAGGCTGTTCTAGCATTTCCGTCGAATTCACAACACCATTGAACGTAGTTGACCATAGGTAACATTGGAGTGAAGATGGCTGTACTCCTTAGTGTATTGTCTGTTGTTAATGGCGCGGGGGTCACTGGGCATGTATTTTGTCGTCCTAGGACTGTTAAAGAAGTTAATAATCACCGAACAGTTTCATCCAACGGCTACAGTGCTATATGGGTGGTTCCAATATGTACCGTACCCTTAATGGGAAAGGTCTCAAGCCATGACGGACATGTACATTGGTTATTCCAGGATTCCTTTGGAACTTACGTCATCAGTGAGGAAGGTGATCCAACGGCTACTGTACTGTGACGACGGTTGTACTGAGTACTATGATGTCAAATGTTAACGTCTCGAGGGATGATGGATCTGCCACTTGCCTTTCTGGAAATGTTATAAACTATAAGTCATCATTGACAAGATAAGACTACCGGCAAATGTGTTCCTTTCGTAGATGTGCTAATGGCCGTGCTGTCAAATGTAAATATCACCAGCCATAACCGCATTATACGTACGTTATCCTAGCATTGCTTTCGAATTTACATCATCAGTGAACAAAGTAGTCCAAAGGATGCAGTACTGTGATGACGACTCTACTCAGTAGCGTTCTCAATCGTTAATATCTCGAGGGATAGTGGATCTGTCCTTTACAGAATAGCTATAGTATCAATGTCTTCACTGAATATATTAATCAAACGGCAACATTGCTATATTGGTGATTGTAATAAGTATCCTGCTTTCAATTGGAAATATCTCATACATAATCGAATTACACATTGACTACTCCAGAATTACTTTGGAACATACGTCCTCAGTGAGCCAAGTTGTCCAACGGCTAAAGTACATTGACGATGGCTGTACTCTGTACTGCGATGTCACTTATTGATGCCTTGATGGATAATGGGACTGTCATTTGTCTTTCCAGAACGTATATAAAATCTGGGTTATCACTGAAAAGGTAATTCCAACGGCAAAGCTACCTGTTCGAAGATTTACTATTTGCCTTACTGTTCATTTTAAATATCACTGGACATAATCGCACAATACATCAGTTATTCCAGAATAACTACTGAATTTACAACGTCAGTGTACGAAGTAGCCCGTCGGCTACATTACAGTGATGATGGCTGCAATCAGTAGTGTGCTGTCTACTGTTAATACCTGGAAGGTCAATGGATATGTATTTTACAATTCTAGAACTGCCGTATAACTTAAATCATCACCGAGCGGATTAATCCAACGGCTGCAGTGCTGCTTGGAGGTTGCATTGCGCACCGTACCCTCAATTGTATATATCTAAATCGATAACAGTAACATACATTTTTAACTCCAGAATTGCTTGGGAGCTTACGTCATCTGTGAACAAGGTAGACCAACAGCTACAGTAATGTGATGGCGGCTGTACTGAGTACAGTCATGCCAATTGCTAATATCTCGAGGGACAGTGGATCAGTCTTTTGTCACTCTAGTATGGTTATGTTATCTAAGTCGTCATTGAATAGGTTACTCCAAAGACAACATTGCTATTTTGGTGTATGTATTGAGTATCGTACTGTAAATTGAAAATACCTCGAGTCGGAGCCGTAATATACATTGATTATTCAAGAAATTCATTGAAATTTGTATTCTCAGTGTACAAAGTATTGCAACGTCTACATTACTGTGATAACGTCTTTACTCAGAAATATGTTGTCGATTGTTAATATCGCGAGGGATAATGGACCTGCATATTGCAGTTCTAGAGTTGTTATAGTATTTGAATCATCATTGAGCATATCCATCCACTGGCAACAGTGCTCTGTCGGTGGATTTTCTAATTGTCATAGTGACAAATTTAAATATCACCAGCCATATGGCCATACGCATAGGTTATTTAAGCATTACTTTCGAATTTACATCATTGAACAAAGTGGCCCAACTTCTACATCACTCTAATGATGGCCGTATTCAGTACTGTGTTGTCAATTGTAAATATTCCGTGGGATAGTGGACCAGTATTTTGTTATTTCAGAATAGCTATACAATGCTAAACATCATTTGTAACCGTATCCTAACAGCTACAGTGATATACTGTTGGATGTAACATGTTCCGTTCTGTCAATTGGAAATGTCTCAAAGCATAACCATATTACACATTGTTCATTCCAGAATTGCTTTGGAATTAACATCCTCAGAGAAGAAGGTAGTCCAACGCTTACAGTACTGCGATGGCGTCTGTACTCAGTACCGTGATGTCAACCTTTCATATCTAGATGGTAATGGGTCTGCCATTTGCCTTTCTAGAAATGCATTAGAACGTAAGTCATCGCTGAACAGACTGAATCATCGGCAGCAGTGCTCTTTCCGTAGATGTCCTAATTGCCGAACTGTAAATTGTAAGTATCACTAGCCATGACTGCACTATGCACATGCCATTCTCGCATATCTTAAGAATTGACAACGTAAGTGAGCAAGGGAGTTCAACGGCTACGTTACCGCGATGATGGCTGCGCTCAGTACAGTGTTGTCGATCGCAAATATCTCGAGGAACAGAGGAACTGTATTTTGTCGTTCTAGAATTGTTGTAGGACTTAAGTCATAACTGATTATTCTAATTCCACGGCTACAGTGCCATATTTGTTTATGTAACATGTACGGCACTCTCAGTAGGAAATATCTCAAGCCATAACCGTACTATACATTGATTATTGCATTATTGCCTTTGAAATTACGTTCTCCGTGAAGGAAGTATTCCAACGGTTACAGTTCTGAGATGATGGCTGTACTCAGTACTGTGATGTCAACAGCTAATATCTCGCGTCAGAATGGATCTGGCTTCTGCCTTCCTGGAATTGCCATAAAATCTGAATCATCATTGAACAGAATAATAAAGCGGTTCCACCGATCTGCCTTTAGGTGCACTATGTAACATACTATCAATTGGAAGTATCTCAAACCGTAACAGTAATATACATTGATTACTCCTGAATTGCATTGGAACCTACATCATCAGTGAACATGGTTTTCCCAGGCAACAGTACAGTGCTGATGGCTGTACTCAGGACAGTGTTGTCAATTGCTAATATCTTGAGGGATATCAGATCTGTACTTTGTAATTCTAGAATTGATATAGAATCGAAATCATGATTGAACAGGTTAATCCACTGGCAACAATATTCTGTCGGTTGATGTACTAAATGCCATGCCGTCAAATGTAAATGTCACTAGCCATAACCGCACTATACATAAGTTATTCTATCATTTCTTTCGAACTTGCAACGTAAGTGAACATAACAGTACAACGGCTGCATTACTGCGACGATGGCCATGCTCGGTACTGTGTCGTCAGTTGTTAATGTCTCGAGGGATAATGTATCAGTCTCTTGTCATTGTACAATTGGTATAGAATCTAAATCAACGTGGAAGGGAATAGTTCATTGGCTGGTGTGCCCTGCTGGTGGATGCACTGAGTACCGTACTATCAATCGGAAATACCTGAAGCCGTAACAGCAATATACATTGATTTCTCCAAATTTTGGAATCTACATCATGAGTGAACAACGTTGTCCCAGGCTACGGTACTGTTATGAGTGCTGTACTCAGTACTCTGTTGTCAACTGTTAATGTCTCAAGGGATAGTGAATCTGTATTTTGTCATACTATAATTTTTATGCAGTCTACTTCATCATTGAACAGCCTTATCCCTCGGCAACATTTCTCTGCTCGTACATGTACTGATTGCCGTACAGCCAATTGCTAATATCACTAGCCATAACCACACTAGGGTTGGTTATTCTAGCATTAATTTCGAATTTGCAACATGAGTGAGAAAGGAAGACCATTGGCTACATTACAGTGATGATGGCTGCTCTGAGTAGTGTGCTGACAATTGTTAATATCTCGAGGGTAACTGGATATGCATTTTGCCATTCTAAAAATGTTATGGAACGTAAACCTTCGTCGAGGAGACTAATCGAACGGCTGGAGTAAAATATTGGTGCCCGTAGTAATTACCGTTCGCTCAATTGGATATATCTCAAGCCAAGACAGTAGTATAAATTGATGATTCCAGAATTTGTTTGGAATTTGATTCGTCTGTGAGCAAACTAGTCCAACGGCCATAGTAATTGTTGATGGCTGTAACCAGTACTGTGACGTCAATTGTTAATGCTTCGAGGGATAATAGATCTGCCGCTTGTCATTCTACAATTTCTATAAAACCTTAGTCAACAGTGAACGGAATAATGTGGCGGCTGCAGCGCTCTGCTGGTGGATGCACTAAGTACCGTACCATCAATTGGAGATATCTGAAGACATAACAGTAATAAAAATCGATTATTCCTGAATTATATTGTAATTTACTTCATCAGTGTGGAAAGCCGTCCCAGTTCACCGTACTGCGATGGTGGCTGTACTCATGACTCTGTTGCCAACAGTTAATTTCTCAAGGGATAATGGACCTGTATTTTGTCATTCTGGAATTGTTATAGAAACTATATCATCATTGAACGTGTTAATCCATCGGCAACAGTGTTCTATTCGTAGATGTACTAGCTTCTGTACTGTCAATTGCAAATGTCGCAAGCCATAACCGCACTATACATAGGTTATTCTAGAATTAGTTTCGAATTTACAACATCAGTGGGCTAAGTAGTCCATCGGCTACATTACTGTGATGATGGCTGTGCTCAGTACTGTGTTGTCGATTGTTAAGATCTCGAGAGACAGTGGACCAGTATTTTGTCATTATAGAATTGTTATAGAATTTAAGTCATGACCGAACAGTCTAATCCCTCGGATACAGTGCTATATTGGTGGACGAAATGGCTACCGTACTGTCAATTGGAAATATCTCAAGCCATAACCGTACTATACATTGACTATTGCAGAGTTGCCTTTGAATATTCATCATCGGCGAACAAAGTGTTCCAACAGCTATAGTACTGCGATGATGGCTGTACCCAGTACAGTGTTATCAATTGTTAATGTTTCGATTATGACGGATCTGCCTTTGTCATTCTAGGATTGCTACAAGGTCTAAATCATCACTGAAGAGATTAATACAGCGACGGCAGTGCTCTGTTTGTGATGTAATAAATACCGTACTGTAAAATGGAAATATCTCAGAACATTACCGAAATATACATTAATTATTCCAGTGTTCAATTGTAATTTAAATGTCCAATGGTCAAAGTAGTCCAACGGCGCCACTACTGTGGTTGTTGCTGTAATCAGTACTGTGTTGACAATTTTTATATTCTCGGGGGTTAATTGGTCTGACTTTTGTCAATCTAGGAATGCTGCAGGACGTAAATTATCAATGAACAGGTTAATACGACGGCAAGAGTGCTATAGTGGTGGATGTAACAGGTACCGTGCTGTCAATTGTATATATCTCAAGACATAATCGCAATGTACATTGATTATTACAGAATTGCCATGGAATTTACATCCTCAAAGTACAAAGTAGTCCAACTGTTACAGTACAGTGACGATGGCTGTACTCAGTACAGTGTTGTCCATTGTTTATATCTCGTGGCATAATCGAAGGTACTCTTGTCATACTAGAACTCTTATAGAACCTAAGTAATCATTGTACTGATTAATCCAAAGGCTAGTGTGCTATGATGTTTGGTGCACTATGTACCGTGCGGCGAACTGTAAATGTCACTAGATATAACCCAACTATACATAGGGTATTCTGGTATTGCATTGGACTTTACATCTTCAGTGAGCAAGACAGTACAAGTGGTACGTAACTGTGAGGATGGCTGTACTAAGTACTGTGTTTTCCATTGAAAATATCTCGAGGTACAGTGGATCATTATTTTGTCATTCTATAATTGTTATAGAATGTAAATCATCATTGAACTGATTAATCCTACGGTGACAGTACTCTTTCTGCGTTTTTACTAAGCACCGAACTGTCAATTGCAAATATCCCTAGACTTAACCGTACTATGCACCGATTATTCCATAACCGCAATCGAATTTATATCATGGATGAACAAATTAATACAACGGGTACGGTAATGTTATGGTGGCTGTACTCTGCACCGTGTTGCAAACTGTTTACATACCGAGTTATAATGGATCGCCATTTCTCATTCTAGTATTGCTGTAAAATGTACACCCTCCGTGAGCAGGTTAATCCAGCGGCAAGCTTGCTCTCCTTGTAGTTGTAATAAGTATAGCACTGGCAGTTCTAAATGTCCCTAGACATAACCGCACTATATACTGCTTATCGTAGAATTGACTGTAATTTACATCATCAGTGAACTAATGATTCAACTTCTAGAGAACTGAGGTGATGGCTGTACTCAACATGGTGTTGACAATTGCCTTTATCTCGGGGGATAATGCATATGCCTTCTTTCATTCTAGAATTGCTGTGGGATATACATCACCAGAGGACAGATCTATTCATCGGCAAGGGTGCTCTGTTGGTGAATGTACTATGTGCAGTACTTTCAATTACAAACCTCTCCAACCATAACCATATAGTACATTGATAGCTTTAGAATAGCTTTGGAACATGCATCATCATTGGGGAAAGTAATTCAACGGCTACAATACAGTGATGATAGCAGCACACAGTACCGTGTCGTGAAATGTTAGCGTCTCGGTTGATAATGGACCTGCGCTTCACATTGTGCAATTTCCTTACGCGACGCATCACCTGCGAAGAGATTCATCCAACGTTAGGTGTTGTCTGTTGGAGTATGTACACAGTATCGTACTGTCAATTGCAAGTGTCCCTTGCCATAACCGTACTATGAACATGCTATTCCAGAGTTACGTTAGAATTTGCATCATCAGTGAAAAATGTATTCCAACGACTAATTTACTGTGATGACGGCGGTACACGACAATTTTTTGCCAATTGTTAATATCTCCAGCGGTGATGGAGATGAATTTTTTAAGTCTAGAATTGCTACAAGATCTAAATCACTGTTCAGCTTATTAAACCAACGGTTACTGAACTGTATCGGTGGACGTAATTAGCAACGTACCTTCAGTTATAATTATCTCAAGCCGTAAATGTAGCGTACATGGGTAGTTCCAGGACTACTTTAGAATTTACTTCAACGATGAACAAAGTTATCCAACAGCTACAGTAATGTCATGATGGCTGTACTGTATACTGTCTTGTCTTTTGCCAATTTCTCGAGGGATAATTGATCTGTTCGCTGTCATCCTGGAGTTACTATAAAATCTACATGATCATTGAACAAATTAATCCAATTGTCAACACTGCTCTGCTGTTAAGTGTACTAAGTAACGTACTGAAAACTGTAAATATCTCTATACATAGCCATGCTGTACATAGGTTATTCTAGATTTGCTATAGAAATTACATCATCGAAGAACAAATTCTTCCAACGGCTACGTTACTCTGATGATGACCGTACTCAGTACTGTGTTGTCAATTCTTAATATCTTGGGGGATAGTGGATGCGCATTTTGCATTCTGCAATTGCTATGGAATATAGATCATAATTGAGCAGATAAATACAGCGGCAGCAGAGCTCTGCTTGCGGATGAACTGATTAACGTGCCGTCAACAGAAAATGCCTCTAGACGTAACCATACGATATATTTATTGCTCCAGAGTTGCATAGGAATTTACACAACCAGAGAAAGATGCTGTACAAAGGCTACATTACTGAGATGACAGCTGTACTCTGTAATATGTTGTCAATTGTTTATATCTCATGGGACAATGGATCTTCATTCCTTATCCTATGAACGCTGCGGAATATGCATCCTCCGCGAACAGATCAATCCATCGGCTACGCTGCTCTGCTGGTGGG
This sequence comes from Eufriesea mexicana, assembly GCF_001483705.2. Classification (NCBI taxonomy): domain Eukaryota; kingdom Metazoa; phylum Arthropoda; class Insecta; order Hymenoptera; family Apidae; genus Eufriesea; species Eufriesea mexicana. The sequence goes on from NW_016914857.1 coordinate 13,014, forward strand.
TGTACTAAGTACAGTACGGACAATTGTAAATGTCACTGGCCATAACAGCACCATACACTGATTTTTCCAGAGTTTCTTTGGAATTCACGGCGTCAGAGTATTGTAGCCGTCGAAACACTTTGTTCACTGATGATGAGAGTCCCATAGCAATTTTAAAACTATCAACGTACGTTGTGGTTATGGCTAGAGATATTTATAATTGAAAATACGGTACTTACACATCCACCACCAGATCAGTGTAGCCGTTGGAATAGTCTGTTCCATGACGACCTATGTACTGCAGGAATTCTAAAAAGAAAAAATGCAGATACGCTATCCCTCGGAAAATAGACAATTGACAACACAGCACTGAGCACAGCCATCACCACATTTCTGCAGACGTCTAATCATTTGTTCACTGATGACGTAACTTTAGAATCAAATCTAGGGTGCCCTGTGAATAGTACGACAACGGCTAGGGACAATTAGGTATGGCAGTACGGTGTTTAGTACATCCAAAAACGTAGCACAGTAGCCGTTGTACTAATCATGTCAATGATGATTTAGGTTTTATAGCAATACTGTAATGACAGTGAACACATCTATTTCGACTCGAGACGTTAGGAATTGTCAACTCGGTACAGAGTGCAGCCATCAACACGTTACCCTACCCGTGCGATTAATTTGCCCACTGATGATGTAAGTTCCAGAGAAGTTGCAGAATAACCTAGGCATGATACGGCTATGCCTAGGGATATTTACAACTGACTGTACGGTATATAGTACATCTACCAGCAGAGCACTATTTCCATGGGACCATTCTGTTCACTGTATACGTATACACTGTGCAAATTCTAGGACGAGAAATGCTGATCCACCATCCCTCGAGATATTATATGTTGACAACACACTACCGGGTTAAGCCATCAACACAGTATTGTCACCGTTGAGTTACTTTGCTCACTGATGACGCAAATTCCAAATTATTTCTAAAATGAACAATATATGGTGCGGTTGCGACTAGTGATATTTACAATTGCTATTACGTTACTTAGTGCAGCCGTCTGCAGAGCACTGTAGAGTTTGTCCTAACTGGATCAACGACGATTAAATATTATAACCATCCTGGTATGTCAAAAAGCATCCGCTATCCCACGAGATATTTACAATTACAGACGCTGTACAGGTTGCCACCATAGTCTCAGTGCTGTTGACGTTGGATTATTTTCTTTACTGATGACGTATATTCCTAAACGCTTCTAGAAAATCATGGTATAGCACGGATGTGACTGGAGATTTTTACAGCCGGCAGTACGGTACTCAGTAAATCCACCAATAGACACAGATCCATTAAATCTCCACTTTTTAACTATTGACATAGCATGAATGAGTACGGCCATGATCTCAGTAATGTAGGCGTTGAAATACTTTGAGCACTGACGATTTAAATTCCAAAGTATTTCTAGGGCAACCTACGTATAATAAGGTTACAGCTAGCGATATTTACAACTGACATTATGGTATATGGTGCCTCTTCCAACAAAGCACCGTTGAGGTTGGATTAACCTGCCTACGGATGGTGAGTGTCATACAGAAATTCCAGAATGGAAAATGAATATCTGTTATCCTTCGAGATATTAACAATTGACAACTCAGTGCTATGTACATCCATCACGACAGTGCTGTTCACGTTGGGCCTATTGTCCACTGATGTCGATAATTCGAAAGTAATTAGAGAACAATCAATGGCTAGTGCAGGTACGGCTGGAGGTATTAGCAACTGACATTGCGTTGCTTAAACACATCAATCAACATAGCACGGTTGACATTGGATTAGTGCGTCTACGGACGATTCATGTTCTACAGCAACTCTGGAATGAAAGACGAAGGCCCGTTTTCTTTCGAGATATCAACAATTGGTAACGCAGTTCCCAGTACAGCCATCATCACGGTACTGCTGCCGTTGTATTGCTTTCCTTACTGAGGAAAATGCTAAAGCAATTCTTGAATGACAATACACAGATGCATCACCGCTCGGCATAGTAACAACTGTCAACACAGTATTGAGTACAGCCATCATCAATGTACGGTAGCCGTTGGATTACTATGATCATTGACGAATTAAATTCCGCAGCAATAATAGTGAAATCAATGAATGGTACGGCTGTTGCTGGAGACATTTGCATCTGACACTTCAGAGCTTGGTTCAGCCATCATCGCAGCGTAGGCGTTGCAATAATTTATTCAGTAATGTAAATTCCGAGGCAATTCTAGAATGACAATACGCAGATACATCACCCCTTGACATATTAACAAATGACGACACAGTACCCAGTACAGACATCATCACGGTACGGTAGCCTTTGGATTGCTTTGTTCATTGATGATTTAAGAACAACTGCCTTTCAAGAATAATCTATATATAGAAGGGTTATGTGTAGAAATATTTACAGTTGTCACTACGCTGCTTAGTTCATCCATCAGACTATCACTGTAGCCTAATGGTCATTGTGTTCAATGATGATCTATATTCTATCGCAGTTTTGGAATAGCAAAAGTCAGATCCATTATCCTCAGAGGTATCAGTAATTCACAGAATATTATTGTGTACAGCCATCATCACAGTACTGTAGCCGTTGGATTAATTTGCTTAATGATGACTTAAATTCCAAAGCCAATCTAGAATAACACATGTATGTTACTGTTAAGGCTAGAGATATTTACATCTGACACCACTTTACTAAGCAAACCCACCGGCCGGTCGCTGTAGCCTTTGGATTAATCTATTCAGTGATGGTTGATATTTTATAATAATTATAGAATGACAAATTGCAGATACATCATCCCTCGAGGTAGTAACAATCGACAACACAGTACTTACTAAAGCCATCATCACTGCACTGTAGCTGCTGTCCTGCTTTGTCCACTGACGTAAATTGAAAAGCAATTCTCGAATGATGATACACAGAAACATCATCCGTCGACGTAACAAGGTTTGACTACACAGCACTGATTACAGCCATCATCACGGTCCTGTAGTCGTTTGATGTCCTTGTCCACTGGTACTGTATGCTGCAAAGTAATACTATACCTACCAATGTGAAGTCAGGTAATGGCTAGGTATATTTGTAATTGGCAGCACTATATTTAACACACATGCCGACAGAGCACTGCAGGCGTTCGATCAAGTTGTTCATTGGTGATTTACAATCCGCAGCCAGTAAAGAGTAATCAGTGTATTGTACGTTTGTGGCTAGAGATATTTAAAATTGACTGAACGTACGTTGTACACCCGCCGGCAGTGCACATTAGCCGTTTGACTAATCACTTCCTTGTCGAATTAGAAGCTGTAGCAATTCCAGAATGGCAAAAGACATATCCATTGTCGATCAAGATATTAATATTTGACAACGCAGTACTGCGACAGGCCATCATCACATTCCTGTAGCCGTTGGATTAAATTGTTCATCGGTGATACAAGTCCCACACCCATTCTAGAATGTCGAATGTATAGTACGGCTATGGCTAGAGATATTTACAACTGAGAGTGCGGTACGTAGAACATACACCAGCGGAGCACTGCAGCTGTTGGATTAATCCGTTCACGGACGATGTAAATTCTATAGCAATTCTAGAATTATAAAACGCGTATCCTATTTCCATCCTGCCATAACCAATGGACAACATAGTACTGAGCACAGCCATCATCGCATTGCTGCAGCAGATGGAATACCTTGATCACTGATGACTTATATTAGAAAGCAAATCTAGAATAACCAATGTATAATGCGGTTATGGCTAGAGATATCTACAATTGGCAGTACGGTGTTCAGTATATACACTTGCAGAAAAATGTTGCCGTTTGATTAATCTGTTCACTGATGATATATATACTACCGCAACTCAAGAATGAAAGAAGGCAGATCCATTATCCCTAGAGATATGAACATTTGATATCACACTACTGAGTGCAGCAATCGTTGCAGTACTGTCGCCGTTCCATTATCTTGTTCTCCGATAATGTAAATACCAAGGCAATTCAAGAATAATCAACGAACATGACGGGTATGTGCAGAGATTTTTACAATTTACGGTATGGAACACATTAAATCCACCAATACAGCACTGCAGCGGTTAGATTACTCTGCTCAATGATAATTTAAGTACTACAACAATTCTAGAATAACGAAGTACAGATAATGTGAACGTCGACGTTGAACAATAGACAACACAGTACTTAGTACTGCCATTATCACTGTAATGTAGCCGTTGGACTACTTTGTTCTCTGATGATGCAAATTCGAATGGAATTCTAGAGCAACGTATGGATAGTGCGGTTAAGGCTACTGATACCTATAATTGAAAGCACGGCAATCTGAACGTCTACCTATAGAGGAATTTTCCTGATGGAGTGGTATGTTCACTGATTATGTATACCTACAGCCATTCTAGAAAGAGAAATGCGGACCCATTTAGACTCGTGGTATGCACAATTTACAGCACAGTACAGAGTACAGCCGTCTTCATTGTGTTGTATCCGATGAATTACTTTGTTCAAAGATATTGTCAGTTCCGAAGCAATTATCTACATTGGCCGTTATATCCATAACGTCTCTGGTGATGTAAACACCACGGCAATGCCGGAATACTCAATACATAGTACGATGACATCTAGAGATATAAACAGTTGAGAGTACTGAACCCATTACTTCCACCAACAGAGCACTGTAGCCGTTGTGTTAATATCTTCAATAATGACGTAATTCCTATAGCAATTCCAGAATTACAAAAGACAGACACAATGTCGCCAAAGATATTAACAAATGACTGCACAGTACGGAGTGCAGCCATTACCTCTGTATCTTAGCCTTTGTATTAAGTTATTCACTGATGATTTAAGTTCAACAGACGTTCTAGAATGATCTATGGATGGATCATATATCGGTAGTGATATTGACAATTGACAAAGCCGTACTCAGTACAGCCATCATCAATCTAATACAGCCGTTTTATTAATTTGTGTACTGTTCGCTTAATTTCCTCACCAACTCTAGGGTAATCAACGTAAATATCGGCTATGGCTAGGGATATTTAAAATTGACAGTGCGGAACTTAGTACATCCAAAAGGAGAGCATGGTTGATGTTGTACTAATACGTTCAATGACGATATAGTTCTTTAGCAGTTCTAGAATGATGAACAGATACATCGCGCATAGGCAGTGATATTGATAGTAGACGATACAGCACTGTGGATATCCAATTACACAGTACCATAGTCACTGCTTAAGCCAGATCGCTGATCTTCAAAGCTTTGCGGCAATTGTAGAATGATCAATGGATGGAGCAATTGAATCTAGGGGCATAGACGTATACTAAAACAGTACTGGGTATGTACATTAATAGGGCACCGTAGCCGCTTTAGTAGTCAGGTCAGTGATGGCTTATATCCCACGACATATCTAGAATGATAAGGTAAGGTTCATCATCGCATGCGATTTTGTCAACTGAGAGCACTCTATTGAGTGCAGCAATCACAACTGTAACGTAGCAGTTCGAACAATTTGTTCACTGATGTTGTAAATTCCACAGAGGTTCCGTAGTAACAAGTGTACTGCACTGTTATGTCTAGAGATATTGACATTTCAACTTACGGTACCTCGTACACCTAGAAACAAAGCAGTGAAGCCGTTTCACAGTCTGCTCACAGATGATACATTCTCCGCAGCAATCCTTGTATGATTAACTGATAGGTGACATATCGGTAGTGATATTGGCAGCAGACAATACAATACTGAGTGTAGCCACTTGCACAATACTACAGCCATTGAAATAATCTGCTCGCTGATCAAATAAGTTCTTCAGCAAATGCAGGCTGGTCACTGTATAGGGCAACTGGCACTGCAGTCATTGACATATGTCAATACCCTACTGAGTATAGCCATTAACAGAGCACAGGAGCCGTTTGTATAGCGTTCTCACCGGCGATTTAGGTTTTACAGCGGTTCTAGAATGCCAGAGGTCAGATCAACTATCGCTCGAGATATTAACAATTCACAAAGGAGTATATAGTGCAATCATCGTCAGAGTAACGAAGCCGTTTTATTAATTTTTTCTCTAATGATCTAAATTCCACAGCAATTCCAGAGTGACATATATCCGATGCACTATGGTACGAGATATTAGCAGTTGAAAAAGGGTGCTTTGTATAGCCATCATCGCTGTACTGTAGATCTTGGATTAATTTGTTCAGTGATAAATTAAATTTCATAGGAATTCTGGAATATTCATTGCATAGATCGGTTATGGCTACAGACATTTGCAACTAATAGCACGGTACACAGTACATCATCCAGCAGATCACAGTGACCGTTGTATTCAATGGTTCACAGATGATTTATATTTTATTGGAATTCTAGTATGACGAAAGTATAAATAAGGTGTACTCGGTTTTATTACAGGTTGATGATTCAGTACTGAGTACAAGCATCAAAGCAGAAGGACAGCCACTCTACCAACCGTCACTAAGATGACCTAAGTAATATTGCTGTCCTAGAATTAACACTGGATAGATAAATTATCTCTGAAGTTATTGACGATTGAAGATGGAGCACTCATTGTTGTAATCTGAACAGTATTATATCAATTTGATTTATCTGTTGTCGGAAAATCTATGTTCTACACCAATTCCAGAATGATCAACGCATCGATTAATTACCGAAAATGATTTTGACAATTGTAAATATGGCATATGGTGCAGTAACAAACGCAGTACTGTAGCCGTGGGAATAATAGCTTCACGGGTTATATAATTCCTGCAGCAATTCTAGAATGACGACGGAGAGATGAATTATCGTTGGGGACAGTTAGCCGCGGCAATAGAGTGCTGACTACAGCAACTAACACGTTACAGTGTAATATGCATTCATCCGTTCACTGACGAATTAAAGGCTCTAGCGATTCTAAAATGACAAAGGTATATATCGGTTGATCTTGGATATATCAACTATTGACAAGAAAGTACTTTGTACAGCCATCAACGCCGAAATACGCCCATTGCATCAATCCGCTCTAATATGATCTATGTTATAATGCTATTCTGGAGAGATCACTGGATAGATCAGTTACCGCAAGAAATATTGACAATTGGCAATACAGCACACAGATCTGTAATCGAGAAAATATTATAGATGTTGGATGAATCTATTCAAACGATATATATTCCGTAGAAGTTCTAGAATGACAATAGAAGTATTAATTATCGCTCGAGACTGTATGATGTGACACAGTAACTTATCCGTTGAATGATTATATGCACTGATGATTTACACATTGTCGCCATACAAGAATGACAAAAAAACGTCATTTATCGCTCGAGATAGTAAGGATTCTCAATAAGGTAGAGTACATACAACACCAGAGTATATGTAGCCGACGTTTCAACTATATACGCAAATGACTTATATTCACAGGCCATCCTGGAGTAATCGATGCATAGGCCAGGTATGGCTCGAGATATTTGCAACTTACAGTATAGAGCTAAGTATATCGATCGTATAATACATCAAGGCAGCCGTTGTATTCATCTTGTGACTTACGGTTTAAATTCGTAAGCAATTCTATAATGAGCGAAGTTTAAGTCAGTTGTATTTAGAAGTATTGTCTGTTGGAACAGATGTATTGGGTATATCCATCAACACATTACTGCAGCCTCTCTATCAAGCTATTCTATGCTAATCAGTGTGATACTGCTATTTTAGAATGATCACGGGATGTCTCAGTTATCGCGAAGGATATTGACAATTGAAACTGCATTACTGAGTGTAGCCATATGCAAAACGGTATAGGCGTTCTATTATACAGTTAGCTGATCATCTAGGTCCTTCAGCAATTGTAGAATTATCAGTGGACAGAGAAATTGTCCTGGAAGGCATTGACATATGTAAATAAAGTACTGAGTACAGCAAGCAAGGGAGCACTGTACCCGCTTGATTAATATGTTCACTGATGATTTATATTCCGTAGCAGATTTAGAATGACAAAAGGCAGATCCATGATCGCTCGAGAAAATAATAACTGACAAAACAGTACTAATTTCAGCCATCTACACTATACTGTTGCCTTTGGATTAATTTTTCCACCGATGACTCGAATTCGACAGCAGTACCAGAATAATGAATGCATCGAACAGCTATGGCTAGAGATATTTGCATTTGACAGGGCGGTGCTTGTTACATCCACAAACAGAGCACTCTAGCCTTTGGTTTAATACGTTCAATGCTGACATTAATTATATAACAATTTCAGAATGACTATAGACGTATACATTAGCGCTCGACGTGTTAAAAATTGAAACACAATACTGAGGAAAGCCATAACCGCAGTGCAGTAGCCGTTGGAATAGTTTGATCACCAACGATTTAATTCCACAGGATATCTAGAATAATCTATGTATATTTCGGTTATGTCTAGAGATATTTTCAATAGACAATACTGCACTCGGCACATCCGTCAACAGCGTACTGTAGCAATTCGATTAATCTGTTCACCAATGATTTGTATTCTATAACAATTCGGGAATAATCAATGGTTGAATCAGTTATTGCTGGAGATATTAACAATTGATATTGCGGTACTCAGTACATCCACCAACACAGAACTGTAGCGGTTTGATAAATATATTCACTGATCATTTAAATTCCACAGCATTTCTAAAATAATAAATGCACAAATAAGTTATTGCTTGAGACATTTGTAATTGGCAGTACGGTGTTTAGTACATCCACCAACAGATCGCACTAGTTGTTTTAATCATACGTTCATTGATGTTATTAGCTGTATAGCAATTCTGGTATGATCAATGGTTCTGTAATGTATTGTTAGTGATCTGTAGAGATGACAGAGCAGAACTGAGTGCACCCGTCTTTACACTGCCACAGCCCTTGAGTTATTCTGTTAGCTGAAAAGATATGTTCTTCTGCAATTGTACAATGGTCAATGGATAGATCAATTATCGCTGGAGGCGTTGTCATATGTCAATACAGTACAGAGTGCGGCCATCATCACTTTAGTGTAACCGTTGTATTAGCCTGCTCAATGAAGATTAAAATACTATAGCAATTATAGAATGACAAGAGTCAGATTTAGAGTCGCTCGAGATGCATACAAGGGACAACATAGTACTGAATACTGATATCATTACCGTATCGTAGCCGCTGGGTTGATTTGTTCGCTGATAATTTAAATTCTATAGCAGTTCTAGAGTATACAGTAAATAGATCTAACGCTGTTAGTGGAATTGACAAATGACAACATTTTACTAAGTTTAGTCATCTACACTACACTATATCTATTGAAATTATCTGTCCGATGATCACATACGTCCTTTTGCAACTGTAGAATGATAAATGGATATAGTAATTGCCGCTGCGGACATTGAAATATGTCAGTACATTACCGTGAGTATCCATCAGCAGAGCACCGTAGTCGGTTGGTTACGTTTTTCACTAATTATTTATATCCGA
>NW_016914857.1:22733-38659 GCF_001483705.2 Eufriesea mexicana
AAGTAATATTGCTGTCCTAGAATTAACACTGGATAGATAAATTATCTCTGAAGTTATTGAAGATTGAAGATGGAGCACTCATTGTTGTAATCTGAACAGTATTATATCAATTTGATTTATCTGTTGGCGGAAAATCTATGTTCTACACCAATTCTAGAATGACCAACGGATCGATTAATTACCGAAAATGATCTTGACAATTGTAAATATGGCAGATGGTGCAGTAACAAACGCAGTACTGTAGTCGAGGGAATAATAGCTTCACGGATTATATAATTTCTGCAGCAATTCTAGAATGACGACGGAGAGATGAACTATCGTTGGGGACAGTTAGCCGCGGCAATAGAGTGCTGAGAACAGCAACTAACACGTTACAGTGTACGATGCATTCATCCGTTCACTGATGAATTAAAGGCTCTAGCGATTCTAAAATGATAAAGGTATATATCGGTTGATCTTGGATATATTAACTATTGACAAGAAAGTACTTTGTACAGCCATCAACGCCGAAATACGTCCATTGCATCAATCCGCTCTAATATGATCTATGTTATAATGCTATTCTGGAGTGACCACTGGATGGATCAGTTACCGCAGGAAATATTGACAATTGGCAATACAGCACACAGATCTGTAATCGAGAAAATATTATAGATGTTGGATGAATCTATTCAAACGATATATATTCCGTACATGTTCTAGAATGACAATAGAAGTATTAATTATCGCTCGAGACTGTATGATATGACACAGTACCTTATCCGTTGAATGATTATATGCACTCATGATTTACACATTGTCGCCATACAAGAGTGACAGAAGAAACGTCATTTATCGCTCGAGATAGTAAGCATTCTCAATAAGGTAGAGTACATAGAACACCAGAGTATATGTAGCACAAACAGTATAGCTCGAGATATTAACAATTTACAAAAGAGCAAATTGGAGTCACCATAATTGCACTGCAGCTGTTGGACTTATTTGTCCACTGGTGAATTGAATTCCACACCAACTCCAGGATATCCAATGTATAGAATATTTGTTTCCAGGCATATTTACAGTGAACAGTACATTACTTATTACATACACAAACAGCACTGTAGTCGTTCGATATATGCGTTCACTGACGATTTATCTTCAGTAGCAATTCTAGAATGACAAAAGACAGGTCCATTTGCGCCCGACATATTCGCAATTGACAAAATGGTACTGAGTACAGCCAAAATCGAAGTAACCGCGGGATTAATTACTTCATTGACGATTTAATTCCACAGGAATTCAAGAAATATCGGTGTATATTATTGTTACTGCTGGAGATACTTGCAATGGGCAGTACGGTATAGTGCATCCAACAACAGAGCACTGTAGCTGTTGGAATATTCCGTTCACTGATGATTTAAGGTCCGCAGCAAACCGAAATTTATGACTGGATAGATCACATATCGGTGCATCACAGTACTCTAACGAGTGCGGCCACTTACACAATATTAAGGACAATTGATTAGTCGGTTCGCTGGTCATGTCAGACTTTCAGCATTTGTGTAAAGACCAATGGATAGAACAATTGTCGCTAGGGATGTTGACACATACGAATACAATGTTGAGTATAGGCATCTGCGCAGAACAACATCCGACGGATTGATCTACACACTGATGATTTAAATTCCAGAGCTACTCTATAATTAACAATACTTAGATCAATTGTACCTAGAGTACTTTACAGTTGACTATACGGTACTGAGTACAGCCACCAACACAGAACAGTAGCCGTTGGAATAATACATTCACTGACGACTCTAGTTATGCAGAGATTCTAGAATGATCAAAACTTTTATCAATTGTAGCTGTAGATATAAACAATTAACAACACGATATTGATAACAGCTATCATCATAGTTTCACAGCCATTGCAACAGCCTATTACCTGTTCATATACATACTTCAGCAATTCCCGAAAGTATAACGTTAATGACCGAATAACACACAACTCACGTTTTTGCAGAGCGGGTTGGAAGCAGCTGCAGCGATTTTCTAGAATATTATCGATTTCCTTGCAATGTGGTCTTACTAAAGACGCAGAACTGCGCGAAACTGCAGACAACAGCGTTATTCACTGAATAACTCATCTTTCATGCATTTTCAGCGTAGTTTGATTACAGTATCCGCGAACTTTTGGAATAATTGGGTTTTTTGCTGTGATTTTCTTTTACTGCTTCAGAACTGCAGATGGTAACACTATTTTAGTAATGGCACACATTTCCGGCAATTGCAGTGTTGTTTGAAAGCAGTTCCAGAGAATTTCTGAAAAATTTTCGTTTTTTGGGCGAGGACTTACTACTGCCTTATAACAGTACAGAAATTCTTTCCCTTAGTGATATCAAAATTTCATGCAATTGCGGCGCAATTTGATTACAGTTTCTGCGAATGTTACGAAAACTTTCTATTTTCTTCTGCAGGGTTTTACTGCTGCTTCAGATCTGCACCGGATATACAATATCTCAGTAACATATGTATTTTATTTTATTAGTATACGCACTTCATGCAATTTAAGCGCAGTTCGATTTCAGTTATGTCGTCTGCCAACGTTCACAGATATGTGTTGCGCGCCTCATTAGCTGTACCTGTCTCATTAAGTAAAAGAATACATATAAGTGGGTGTATCTGCCTACATAATTATAAATCCATTTTATTAACCTACGCACTGGACTTCTAATTTCTATAGCAATCCAAGAATGGACGGAGGATGGAACAATTATCGTCAGAGGTATAAACAATTGATGATAAAATGCTGAACGTAGCCGCAAGCACTGCACTCTTGCTATTTGTGTAATCTATTCAATGAGCATCTAAATTCCATAGTAAATTATTGAGCGACTAGTGATTAGAAAAATCGTCGCTAGAGAAGATAATAATTAACAATACGATACTCATTGTAGCCATCTACACGTTCTTGCAGCCACTGGATACATCTATTCACTGATCATACACTGTCCACAGCAATTTTAGAATGACCAGTGTATATTTCAAATATCGCTACAGTAATTACTGTGTGACTATACTGTACTGGGTATAGAAATATTCCCCGTGCCATTGCATTTGCATTAACCTATACGCAGTTAATCTTAGTTCTGTAGATGTTCTGCAATAGCCAATGATTGGATCAATTAATTTTAGAGAAATCTACAGTCGACTATACCGTACTGAGTATAGCCGTCTACGCAAGCACATTTCGCTAGAGACATTGACATATGTTAATACCATACTGTGTATAGCCGTCATCACAGTACAGCAGCTGTTGGATTAATTTGTCCACTGATAGGATAGATCAATTATCGCAGGAGATATCAACTATAGACAATAGAGTCGTGTGTACAGCCACCAGCACAGTACTATTGCTATTCAATTATTACATTCGCTGATCATCTGGATACTACAAGAATTCAAGAAGAACCATCCGGTAGATCCATTACAGCCTGAAAAATTGACCATTGAATATACGTTGCTGTGTACAGCCATCTTCATTGTACTACAGTAATTGCTTTAATCTATCCGCTGATCATTTAAATTCCACAGCAGTTCTAGAGTGATCATGAGTAAAGCCGGCTACACAACATTAAAGCCATTGTGCTAATCTATGCATTTGTAACACTTAATCCACTGCAATTGTGGAATTAAAAATACATTACTTACTACATACACAAACAGCACTGTAGTCGTTCGATATATGCGTTCACTGACGATATATCTTCAGTAGCAATTCTAGAATGACAAGAGACAGGTTCATTTGCGCCCGACATATTCGCAATTGACAAAATGGTACTGAGTACCGCCAAAATCGAAGGAACCGCGGAATTAATTACTTCATTGACGATTTAATTCCACAGGAATTCAAGAAATATCGGTGTAATCAAAGTACTGTAGCCATTGATTTAATTTATACACTGATCGCCTATATTACATATCAGTCAGAAATAGTTTATTGGATAGGTCAGTTACCGCAAAGCACAGTAGCTGTTGGAATATTCCGTTCACTGATGATTTAAGGTCCGCAGCAAACCGAAATTTATGTCTGGATAGATCACATATCGGTGCATCAAAGAACTCTAGCGAGTGCGGCCACTTACACAATATTAAAGACAATGGATTAGTCTGATCGCTGGTCATGTCAATATTTCAGCATTTGTGTAAAGACCAATGGATAGAACAATTGTCGCTAGGGACGTTGACACAAACGAATACAATGTTGAGTATAGGCATCTGCGTAGAACAACATCCGACGGATTGAGCTACGCACTTATGATTCAAATTCCAGAGCTACTCTATAATTAACAATACTTAGATCAATTGTGTCTAGAGTACTTTACAGTTGACTATACGGTACTGAGTACAGCCACCAACACAGAACAGTAGTCGTTGAAATAATACATTCACTGTCGTCTCTAGTTATGCAGAGATTCGAGAATGATCAAAATTTTTATCAATTGTAGCTGTAGATATAAACAATTGACAACACGATACTGATAACAGCTATCATCATAGTTCAACAGCCATTGCAACAACTTATTACCAGCTCATATACATACTTCAGCAATTCCCGAAAGAATAACGTTAATCACCGAATAACACACAACTCATGTTTTTGCAGAGCGGTTTGGAAGCAGCTACAGCGATTTTCTAGAATATTATCGATTTCCTTGCAATGTGGTCATACTAAAGACGCAGAACTGCGCGAAACTGCAGACAACAGCGTTATTCACTGAATAACTCATCTTTCATGCATTTGCAGCGCAGTTTGATTACAGTATCCGCGATCTTTTGGAATAATTGGGTTTTCTTGCTGTGAATTTTTTTACTGCTTCAGAACTGCACATGTTAACACTATTTTAGTAATGCCACATATTTCCGGCAATTGCAGCGTTGTTTGAATGCAGTTCCAGAGAATTTCTGAAAAATTTGGGTTTTTTGGGCGAGGACTTACTACTGCCTTATAACAGTACAGAAATTCTTTCTCTTAGTGGTATCAAAATTTCATGCAATTGCGGCGCAATTTGATTACAGTTTCTGCGAATGTTACGAAAACTTTCTATTTTCTTCTGCAAGATTTTACTGCTGCCTCAGATCTGCACCGAATATACTTATCTCAGTAATATATGTATTTTATTTTATTAATATACGCACTTCATGCAAATTAAGCGCAGTTCGATTTCAGTTATGTCGTCTGCCAACGTTTACAGATATGTAATGCGCGCCACGTTAGCTGTACCTGTCTCATTAAGTAAAAGAATACATATAAGTGGGTGTATCTGCCTACATAATTGTAAATCCATTTTATTAACCTACGCACTGGACTTCTAATTTCTATAGCAATCCAAGAATGGACGGAGGATGGAACAATTATCGTCAGAGGTATAAACAATTGATGATAAAATGCTGAACGTAGCCGCAAGTACTGCACTCTTGCTATTTGTGTAATCTATTCAATGAGCATCTAAATTCCATAGTAAATTATTGAGCGACTAGTGATTAGAAAAATCGTCGCTAGAGAAGATAATAATTAACAATACGATACTCATTGTAGCCATCTACACGTTCTTGCAGCCACTGGATACATCTATTCACTGATCATACACTGTCCACAGCAATTTTAGAATGACCAGTGTATATTTCAAATATCGCTACAGTAATTACTGTGTGACTATACTGTACTGGGTATAGAAATATTCCCCGTGCCATTGCAATTGCATTAACCTTTACGCAGTTAATCTTAATTCTGTAGATGCTCTGCAATAGCCAATGATTGGATCAATTAATTTTAGAGAAATCTACAGTCGACTATACCGTACTGAGTATAGCCGTCTACGCATTGTAAGTGCCACCGGATTAATCAGTTTACAGAACACATAATTGTGAAAGCAATATCAGAATGATAAGTGGATAGATCAATTATCGCAGGAGATATCAACTATAGACGATAGAGTCCTGTGTACAGCCACCAACACAGTATTATTGCTATTCAATTATTCCATTAGCTGATCATCTGAATACTACAAGAATTCTAGAAGAACCATCCGATAGTTCCACTATAGCCTGAAAAATTGACCATTGAAAATACGTTGCTGTGTACAGCCATCTTCATTGTACTACAGCAATTGCTTTAATCTATCCGCTGATCATTTAAATTCCACAGCAGTTCTAGAGTGATCATGAGTAAAGCCGGCTACACAACACTAAAGCCATTGTGCTAATCTATGCATTTGTAACACTTATTCCACTGCAACTGTGGAATTATCAATGTGCATACCAATCAACCCTCGACATAATGCCAATCGACAGTAAACTACTAAGTATGACCCTCAGCAGAGCAATATTGCCACTCGAATAATTTGTTCACTGATCACATAAATTCCATAGCAGTGCTCGAATCACCAATGGATAGATCAATTGTCGGTAGTGCTATTAGGATTGAAAATACAGTACAGGGTATGGTCATCTACAAAGTACTGTAGCCATTGATTTAATGTATACACTGATCGCCTATATTACATATCAGTCAGAAATAGTTTATTGGATAGGTCAGTTACCGCTAGAGATATTAGCATTGAAAGACACACTACTGCGGATATGTATCTACATAGTACTATAGCAGTGGTATTACTGTACACACTGATAATTCTAATTCTATAGCAGTCCTGGAATGTCTAATGGATAGATCTATTATTGCTAGAGGTGATAGAGATCAACGAAGCGGTACTAAGCATGGCCACCTACGCCGTACTATATCCATTGAGTCAATATATTCACTGACCATTTACCTTTCATAGCAATTCAAGTAGTATCAATGACTACGACAATTGTCGCTAGAGATATTCAAAGTTGAGGATACAGTTTTGCGTGCTGCTGCCTTAGCGGAAATATAGCCAACTACGCATTAATAACGCCATCGAATAGGTCTATTCAGTTAATATTTAAACTCCGCAGCAATTCAAGAATCATCAATGGATGTTTCAATTTTCTCCAGAGACATTAACAGTTAAGAAAGCTCTAGAGGGTATAGCCATCTAAATAGTACTATGTACATGGCGTTAATATACCCACTGATATTGTCAATTCTATAGCAATCCTTCAGTGATCAGTAAATAGATGATTTGTCGCTCCATATATCAGCAATTGAAATTACAGTAGTCAGTTTAGCCATGGACACTATGTTATAGGCAATGAAATAGTGCACTCACTGATCTTCAAAATTTTGTGGCAATTATATAATGATAAATGGAAGTTTCAAAAATCGCTAGAGACGTTAACAATCAACAGTACCGAGCTGTGTATATCCACCTACGCATTACTACAGCCATTGGACTTATCTACTTTCTGATCGTTTAACTACCACAGCACTTCTAGAATAGTAAGACGCTAGATCAATTATTGCATGAGATATTGACAGTTGACGATACATTCCTGAGTGTTGCATCTCCAGGGAAATGTAGCCATCTACGTAGTACTAAAACAAGTGCATCATATTAATTGGATAGCAATTTTACATTGATCAATATATAGATGAATTTTCGCTTGAAACGTTAACAATTTATAGTACGGCACATACTATAGCTAGCTACGCAGTGCTACAGCCACTGTATTATTCTATGCACTGATCAGAATGATTAAAGAGCAGTCCTATAGTGATCAATGGATTTACGACTTATCTCTGGGGATATTGTCAATTAACAGTATAGTACATTGTAGAGTCATCGACAATGTGCTATAGACACTGCAATAATAAATTCACCGTTCATTTAATTATACAGCAACTCAGGAATGATCTATGCACAGGCCAACTATCGCTAGGGACAGTAACAAATAATAATACCGAACTCTGTATAGCCATGCACACAGTACTATAGGCATTTTATTGTTGAATTCGCTGATCATCAATTTCCTATAGCAATTCCAGCATTTCCAATCGATAGATCAATTCTCGCTAGAGATATTAGAATTAACAATTAAGCACGAAGTATTGCCTTCAGCGCAGTACCGCAGCCATTAGAATAATCAATACAGTTATCATTCAAATCCCACAGTATTTCAAGAGTTATCAATGGACGGTTCAACGATCTGCAGAGATATTAACTATTAACATTACAGATCATAGCCACCTACACAGTTTCGTACCCACTGCATTAATATATTCACCGACGGCATCAATTCCAAAGGATTTCTTCGTTGACCAATGAATATGTCAGTTCTCGCACGAGATATTAGCAATAGATAATGTAGTATTTAGTGTAGCCATATATGCAATATTACAGCAATTATGCTTATTTCTTCAATTATCATGTAAACTCCACAGCAATTCAACAATTACCAACGGATGTGTCAGTTACCTCTAGAGATATTAGCACAGAACAGTACAGTACAGACAATAGCCACCAGCAATGTACCATATCCATTGGATTAATATCCATTGGATAATTAATATTGGATTTCACTTGTACTCTAGGTTCTATGGGAATCCTTGCATCATCAAAGGATAGATCAACTATCGCTGGAGACATTAGCAATTGACAGTGGAGTACTGGGTGCAACATTCGACGATGCACGGTAGCAATTTGATTGATCTATTCACAGACATTTAATTTCTACAGCAGTTCTAGTGTGAACGACGAATGGATCAGTTATATCTGGTGATATAAGCAACTAACGCAGCAGTACTGTGTATGGCCACCCGCGCTGTACTGTAACCATCGCGTTAATCTATTCAACCGTCATGTAAGTTCTATAGGTGTTATAGATTGACTAACGTGTGGTTCACATATTTTTAGAGAAAAAAACAATAAAAATAACAGTACTGTATACAGCCCTCAACGGAATACTATAGCCTCTGCACGAATGTATTCACGGACCATTTTAACGCCATAGCAAGCCTATGATCATAAGTGCGTGGAAGAATTATGTCTATAGGAGGGTACTATCAACACTAAATTACAGAGTAGAGCCATGTACACATTACTGTATCCATTGCATTAATCTATTCACTGATCATGTAATTTTTATAGGAATTCTAGATAGAACAAATGATAGATGAATTGCCGCTTGAAATATTAACAATTAGCTACAAAGTACTGAGTGCAGCCATCAATAAATTACTATTGCCATTCAGTCAACCTATTTAGTGATTCACACTATTTCTATATAGCAATTTTGAAATGATCAATGGATACATATATTATCGCTTGAGGTGCTAACAGTTGAAAATACAATAATCAGTGTAGCCAACAGCATAGTCCTCTATCCAACGACTTAAGGTAGCACAAAGTATTCCCTGATAATGTAAATTGCGTAGCAATTAAAGGATGATCTATAGATACATCAATTATCGCTGGAGACGTTTCCGATTGACCGTACATTGCTGATTACGGTCACAATTACATTGTCGTAGCCATTGAATTAATCCCTCCAATGATCACACAATCTCTAAGGCAATTCTATAGTGACGAATGGACAGATTTATTATCGCTAGCGATTCTACCAATTTCAAATACAGTGCAGAGTATAGCCACGAACGTAGTACTATACACATTCGTATAAGCCATTGACTGATCATAAAAATTCTGCTGCAATACCAGAATCATCTATTGTTGGATAAACTATCTCCAGAGATATTGACGTTTGAGAGTACAGTGCTGAGGGTAGCCACCAACCCTTAATTATAGCAAATGGATTAATCTACTCATTGACCATGTAAATGTCATAGCAACACTTGAATGATCAATGGATACATCGATTATCTCTAGAGATATTAACGATTGACTATACCGTGCTGAGAACTGCCACCTACACTCTGTTAGAGCCACTGAGTCAATCTATATACTGATCATCTTATTCCTGCGGCAATTCTAGAATGATAAATGGGTCGATTAATCATAGCTAGAGAAATTAACAATTGAAGATATAGTGCTGTGTACAGCATCCCTCTTAGTACCATAGCAATTGGTACGAAGTATCCGCCATAAATTCTATAGCAATCCAAGAATGGTCGAAGGATAGGCAAATGAACGATAGAGATATTAACAGCCGACGATAACGAACTGAGTATACACCTTTAAACAGATGTATAGTACTTTTATTTATCTATAAGCTGAACAATCGCTTTCAGTTGCAATTCTACAATAATCAACAGAAACACGAATTGTCGGCACAGATATTAAGAAATGTTAATACTGTAGCCAGTATAACCATCTACAGAGCCCCATGCACATCTACGCAGTAAAATGTCCGCTGCGTCAACCTATTCACGGATCATGTAATTTCTACAGCAATTCCAAACTGAACAATGGTTAAATAAATTATTGGAAAGGATATTAATAGCCAACTATAGTGTAATTAGTATAGGCATATAAGTAATTCCATAAAAATTGGTCTAAGCTATAGGCGGACATCTCACCTTCTATAGCAATTCACTAGCGATCAATGGATATATCAACTATTGCAAGAGATACTAACAACTGACAAACAAATAACTGAGTATATCCATCAACGCGGTACTACAGCCATTGGCGTAGTGCATATTGTCATCGTCTTCTATCCAGATAAGTTCGAGGATTATCAAGGGAAAGATAATATGTCGCTGGAGACATTGACAAATGGCAACACAGTACCGAGTGTAATCATCTACGCAGTATATATAGCCAGAGGATTAATCTATTCGCTGAAAACTTAGGCTGCGCGGTAATTATCTAAGGATCAACCCACACACCAATTATTGCCTCATATACATGCACAATTGATAATGCAGTACTGGGTATAGTCGTCCATATCGTGCCTTATTCATTGGATAATTTTATCGACAGGTCATCTAACTTCTACAGAGATGCTAGAATTGTTGATGAATACATCAATTATCGTCATAGAAATTTTCAATCGACTACAGGGCACTGAGTATAGCCATCATGACGGAAATATTGCCATTGCAATGATCTGTTCACAGATGATTTATTATCTGTTGTAGTTCCAGAACGACAAAGGACATATCATATATCGCTTAATATATTAACAATTTACAACACATTAGTAACGGTAGCCATCTATAATTTTCTATAGCCACTGGGCTAATCTATCCAAAGATTAGGTACACTACATAGCAATAAGGAAGGATCAGCAAATGTATGATCTCTGGTTGGAGATAATAATACTTGTCAATACAGTACTGCGTACAGTCATCGATATAGTACTACAGGCGTTGGATTAACCAATTCAAAGATGGTTCCAATTTCATAGCAATTCTACAATGATTAATGGATACATTAATGATCGCTACAGATGCCGACAACTGGTAATATAGTTCGTGGTGCAGCAGCCGACACAGTTCTATCTCCGTTGCATTAATCTAATCGCTGACTATGTAAGCTCCACAGCAATTCCGTAATGAAAAGTGGCTGGATAAAATATCCCTAGGTGTTTTGATAAAATTCAATACAGTGCTGGGTGTAGCCGCCCACACAATGATATAGCCAGTGGTTATATCTATTGGCTTATGGTATGAATTCCGTAGCAATCCTGGAGTGACAAGAGGAGACAGATACATTTTCGCATGCCATGGTAAGGACTGACCACAGAGTAATGCGTACAACCATCACCACATTCCTGTAGCCGCTGTACCAACTTGTTCACTAATGATATAAATTCTATAACAACTCCAGAATATCAAGAGGCAGACCCATTACCGCCTGGCAAGTTAGCAATTGACAAAACAGTACTGAGCGCAGAAATCTACATAATACCATAGCCATTGGAAATAACCTGTTCGCTGCTCTTCTACGTTCTTCTGTATAATTGAATGATCATTGAATACAGTAAGTGTCGCTGGAGAAATTGACATGTGGCAATACATTTCAGATTATATCCATCAAGAGAAAACTGCTGTCGCTGGCTTAATCTCTCCACAGCGGATACAAATGACACAGAAAGTCAATAGCTAATAATGTAACGTCCAGTTATTGCGCCAGAAGCTTACAATTGACACTACGGCAATCAGTGCATCAACCAACGGAATACTGTCTGCGTTGGATTAATCTGTTTAAGGATGTTTCAAAGCCAACAGCAATACCAGAATGTCAAAAGCCAGATCGACTATCGCTCAACGTATAAGCAACAGACAAAGCGGTACTGAGCTCTGCCATCACCACAGTACTGTAGCCGCTGGAATACGGTGTTCACTGACGACGTAAATAATATAGCAATTCTGGAGCAGATACTTATTTTACCGTTATGGGTCCTTATAACTGCAATAGGCAGTACGGCGCTTAGTATATACACAAGCAAGGCATTGCAGCCGTTGGGTTAATTTGTTCTCTGATAATATAGATCGTATGGCAACTCTAGGAAGACAGCGAACATAACAATTAACGCGCGATACATGAATAATTGACAACACAGTACTAATTAGAGATATCATCACTATACTGAAGACTTTGAACTGCTTTGCTCACTGCTGCCGTAAGGGCTTCGGATATTTACAATTTACAGTACGGTGCTCAGTGCATTCGCCAATAGAACACAGTGGCCGGTGGATTAATCTGCTCAATGATGGTTTAGATTCCACAGAAATTCTAGAATACCAAATCACTGCTCCGGCATCCCCCGAAATAATAACAACTGACAAAACAATATTGAGATCAGCCATCATAACAATATCATAGCCGTTGGCTTACTTTAATCATTAATGTCGTAAATTGCAACCAATTCTAGAATAGCCTGTGCAAAGAATGTTTATGGCTAATGATAGTTACAAATGACAGTGCGGTTCATAGAGCCGTTGCGTTAATCTTCCTTCTGATGAAATATATCCTGCAGGAATTCTAGAATGAAAAGTGTAGGCTCACTATAACTCGAGATATTATAATTTGACAACATAGTACAGAGTACTGCCGTCATCACAGTACCGTAGCTGCTGGATTACTTTGTTAACAGATAACGTATGATCCTCGGTAATTATAGAATAACCAATGCATGCTACGGTTACGGCTAGAGGCATTTGCAATTGACAGCACGGTACTTAGTACACTCACTAGCAGAGCAGTAAATCCGATGGAATAACCTGTTCAGTGATGATTTACTTTCTATAGGAATCCTGGAATGACAAAGTACAGATCCATTATACCTAGAGAACTAAGCAATTGACAACAAAGTACTGAGTACAGCCATTATCACTGTACTGCATCCGTTGGATTACTTTGTTTATTGATGATCTAAATTCTATAGCAACTTCTGAGTGACGATACACTTATCCATTTTCCGTCGATATATGCACAAATGACAACACAGAGGAGAGTACAGCCACCATCGCAGTACCGTATACGTTTGATTACTTTGCTCACTCATGACGCAACTTCCAAGGCATGTCTAGAATATCCTACGTATGTAACGCTTATGTCTAGTGACGTTTACAATTGGCAGTACGCTGCAAGTTACATACACCAACGGAGCGCTGTAGCCGTGGATTTAATACGTTCAATGGTGATTTAGATTCTATAGTAATTCCAGGATGCAAAATACGTATCCGTTAACCCTCGAGATATTAACAATTAACAATAAAGTGCTGAACGCAGCCATCATCACAGTACTGTGGCCGTTTGACTTATTTGCACACAGATGATGCATTTTCCAAGACTACTCCGGAATAATCAGTGTACAGTAAGGTTATTGCTATAATTATTTACTATTGACAGTGCGGCACCTAGTACATACACCATTAGGGCACAGTAGCTGGCAAATTATTCTGTTCAATGATGATTTAGGTTTAATAGCAATTCTAAAGTGACAAGATAGCCGCCCATTGTTCCGCGATAAATTAACAATTGAAAACACTGTGCGGAGTATATCCACCTTCAGAGTACCGTACGCCCTTGAATGCTTTGCTCACTCGTGACGTAAATTGCAAAGCGGTTCGAGAATAAGCCATTCATAGAATAGTTATGACTAGTGATATTTACAGTTGGCAGTACGGTGCTTAGACTGCGCACTAACATAGCGCTGTATCCGATGGAATAAAGTGCTCAGTGGTGATTTATATGCAATAGCAATTCCAGAACCTAACCTAACCCCGAATCGTTAACAATTAACTACACAGTTCTGAAGACAGACATCATCACAGTGCAGTATACGCGGGATCATTTGTACACTAATGATGTAAATTCCCAAGCAATTCCAGAATAGTCAGTGTATAGTACGTTTATATCTAGGGATATTTACTGTTGACAGTACGCTATTTAGTACATCAAACAACAGGGGATTGTAGCCGTTGGATTATAATGTTAAGTAATCACATCAGTTGTATAGCAGTGCTATAGTGACAAAATACGTACCAATTATTCTTCGGGATATTAACCGTTGAAAACATAGTTCTGAGTATAGCCATCATAACTGAACGGCTGCCCTTGGATTACCTTGTACAATGACGAATTAAATACTATATTGTTTCTAGAATGACAAGGCGCAGATTCTTTAACACACGATATATTATCAATTGACAAGACAGTACTGCGTACAGACATCATCAGAGTACCGAAGACGTTCGACTATATTGCTCACTGATGGCGACAGTTGTAAAGAAATTCTAGAATAACCCAAGTGTAGAATGGCCATTGCCAGTGATATATACAATTGTCAGAGCGGTGCTTAGTGCATCCGCCGACAGAGCACTTTTGCCGTCGGATATATCTGTTCGCTGATGATTTGTATTCTGCAGCAATTCGAAAGTGAAATAGTCAGATCCACTATCTCTCGAGATATAAACAACTGCCATTACATGATTGGTACAGCCATCATCCCATCACTGTAGCCGTCGGCCTACTTTGCCCACTGATAACGTAAATTCCAAAGCGTTCCTGAAATTATCGGTGTATTGTACTGTTATGTCTACGGATATTTACATTTCGCAGTACGGCACTTACTACATACACCTCTGCAGCACCGTTGCCGCTGGATCAACATTTTCAGTGCATATTTTTATTGTATAACAATCATAGAACGGCAAAATGCAGAACCATTATCCCTCGAGATGTTAACAATATACGACGTAATACTGAGTACAGCCGTCATCGCTGTGCTGCTGCCGTTAGATTACGTTGTTTACTGATGAAATAAATTCTATAGAGTTGCTGGAATGACAAGGCACATATCCATTATCCCTGTATATGTTATCAATTCACAACACAGTACTGAGTACAGCTATCATCACAGTTCAGTATCCGTTAGATTACTAACCTCCTTGATGTCGTAAATTGCAAAGCAGCTCTATAATGTCCATTGCATAGAATGGTCATTGCTAGAGATATGTACAATGGACAGTGCGGTGCTTAGTGTATCTACCAGGAGAGCGCTGCAGCCATTGGATTATTCTGTCCTTTGAAGACTTACGTTCTGCAGCAATTCGATAGTGAAGGAAGACAAATCCTGTGTCACTCGAGTTATTAGCAATTGACATCACAACCGCAGTACAGCCATCATGCCGGTTCTGTGGCCGTTGTACTTCCTTGCTCACTGATTGCGCAAGTTCCAAAGCAACTCTGAAATAATCGATGTATACTACTGTTAGGTCTAGGGATATTTACATTTGACTGTATAGTACTTATTTCGTTCACAAATAGTGCACTGTTGCCGTTGTACTAACATGTTCAGTGATGATCTTTATTCTATAATAGTTATGGAGTCACAGAATTCAGATACATTATCCCTCGAGACACTATCAATTGAAAACACAATACTGATCTCAGCCATCATCACTATACTGCTCCCGTTGGATTACTTTGTTCATAAGATGACTTTAATTATATACCAATTCTAGTATGACAGCGAACAGATCCATCATCCATCGATACATGAACATTTGACAACACAGTACTGAGTATAGCCATCCTCAGAGTACCGCTGCC
>NW_016914857.1:38737-40465 GCF_001483705.2 Eufriesea mexicana
ACATTACTGAGTACATCCATCATCACAGTAACGTAGCCGTTGGATTGCTCTGCTCACTGATGTCGTAAATCACCAAACAACTCTAGAATAACATATGTATGGAATGGTTGTTGATAGCGATATTTGCAATTGCCAGTGCGGTGTATAAACTATCCACAAACAGTGCATTGCAGCCATTAGATTAGTCTGTTCAATGATCACTTTGATACTATAGCAATTCTAGGATTGCAAATTATGTTTCCATTAGCCCTCGAGATATTGACAATTGACAACTCAGTACTGAGTAGAGCAGTCATGACAGTAATAAAGCTGTTGTCCTAATTTGTTCGCTAATGACGTTAATAACAAAGGAAGCCTGGAATGATCAATGCATAGTGCGGTTATAACTTGAGATAGTTGAAAGTACGGTACTTACTGCAATTACCAATATAGCACATTAGCCGATAGATTGTTCTGTTCATTGTTAATGCAAATTATATAACAGATCTAGACCGACAAAATAGGGATTCCCTGACCCTCGAGATATTGAGTATTTACAACGTAGTGCTGAGTACAGCCATCATCACAGTAATGTTGCCGCTCGACTAAATAATTCTCTGATGACGTAAATTCCAAAGTAATTCCAGAATAACCTATGCTTCGTACGGTATCGGCAGGTGATGTTTGCAATTGACAGATCAGTACCTAGTACATTGAACAACAGAGCACAGTTGCCGTTGGAATAATCTGTTCAATGGTGATATAGATGCTGTAACAATTCTACAATTGGAAAATAGCGATCCATTGCCCGCTGCGACATTAACAACTGGCAACATTGTTCTAAGTGCAGCCATTATCACTGCAATGTAGGCGTTGGAACACTTTGTTCACTGACGATGTATGTTAGAAGGCAATACGTGAAGAATGTATGTATACCAAGGTTGTGGCTCGATACATTTGCAATTGACAGAACGGCAATTAGTTCATCCACCAACAGGGAAGTGCTGCCGCTGGATTCAGATGTTTATTGATCATTTTGTATCTATAGCATTTCTTCGAAACGCAAGGCACGGATCCATTGTCCCAAGATATATTAACAATTGACAACAGAATTCTGAGTGGAGCCAACATCCCAGTACTGTAGCCGTTCGAATACATTGTCCACTGATGAAGCGAATTCGCAAGCAATTGTGGAATAAGCTACCAATAGCGTGGTTATGGCTAGTAACATTTACATGTGACATTACGTCAATTAGTGCATATACCAACATTTCTCTGTTGCTGTTGTATTCAAATATTCAATGTTCAGTATGATTCTAAAGCAATTCTTCGAATCACAAAACACAGATCCAGAGTCCCTAGTGATATTAACAATTAACACCAGAGTACAGAGTAAAGCCATCATCACAGTAATATAGCCGTTGGATTAATTCGTTCATCGATGACACGAATTGCCCAGAAGTTCTAGAATAGTCATTGTGCAGACAGTTATGTATGGGGATATTTACAATTGACAGCGCGGTGCTTAGTACAACCACAAAGAGGTCACTCTAGCCGTGTGATTAGTCCGTTCGATGATAATTTAGATTCCACAGCAACTCTGCAATGTCAAAACACATATGCTTTACCCCCCAAAGTCATTAGAAATTTACCTGATGATAATTAGTGCAGACATTGTCGCAGGACTACAGCTGTTGGATCGTTTGCTCACTGATGAATTAATTTCCTCGGCAATTCCAGGGTATTCAA
>NW_016914857.1:42998-48853 GCF_001483705.2 Eufriesea mexicana
CTAATCAGGTGACAATAGTAATCTGTGAATGGGTATGCCTAGCACTGTACTTTCAATTGTCAATATCACCATCGAATGTTGATATATACACTGATAATTAAAGAATTGCAATATAAAATACATGATCACCGGGTTGGTTAAAACAATGATCGTAGCACGGCGTTAATTGCCATACCCAGAGGCGTAATTTCAATTGATAGTATCTCCAGGTATACCTGATGGAACATTTGATCATTCTAGACCTGATGTAGAGTTTAAAACTTCAGCGGACAGACCAATTCGATGGATACTGTGTTATGTATATTACTACGCTTGGTACTGTATTGCCAATTGTCAGCATTTGTAGTTAAATTTGATCTACCCGTTACTCTTTCTAGAATTACTGTAGAAACTGGACATTCAGCGAAAAGATTAATCCAATGGATATGGCACTGCGTATAAGGCCACACTCAATAATGCATGTTTAATTGCCCACATCTAAAGCGATAATTGATCTATCCATGGATCGTTACAGATTAGATGTAAAACAGTGATGACCAGAGTATAAGTTAATACAATGGCTGTTGGACTTTGTTGAATGCTATACTCAGAAGTGTACAGACAATTGTCAATACCTCTAGCTATAACTGATTTATACGCTGATCATTCTGAAACTGCTGTAGAAATAATGTCATCATTGTACAGATTAATCTGATATCTGGACTGGTCGCTTGGAGGATATACCAATTGCAGTACTGTTAATTGCACATAATTGTAACCATAACTGATACATACATTGATCATTCTGGGGCTGCTGAGTAACATATATTAACAGTGGAGAAGTAATTCCAACGGCTACAGTGGTGTGATGACGGCTGTTCTAAGTAATCTTGTGTCAATTGTTAATATCTCGATGGATAATTAATCTTACCGTCCTCACTCTGGAATTGCTGTAGGATGTATATCATTGTTAGACAGAACAATACAATGGTTGCAGTAGAGAGTTAATTGCTGTACTCTGCAATGTACTATCAAAGCTTATATTCTCGAGCGATAGTTGATCTACCGTACGCCATGCTAGAAATGCAGCGGAATATAGATCTTCAGTGAATATAATCATACAACTGCTATAGTACAGTGTTGACTGCACTTTGTTCTGTATTGACATCTGTTAATACCCCTAGGGATATTCAGTCCATAAATTAAGCATACTAGAATTTAAGTAGAACTTAGATTACCTGGGGAAAGATTAAACTAATGGGCGTGGTACTCTTCAGATTTCAAGTCCCAATGCTGTATCTTCATTTGTCAATATCCTTAGCGACAACTGGTCTTTCCAGTGATCATGCCAGCATGGCAATATAGGCTAGATCACATACGAATAGGTTGATGCAGTGGCTTCGGTACTGCGTCGATGGATGTTGTCAGTACTGTACAATCACTTGTTAACATTTCCTGATACAACAGATTTTTAATTTGATCAACCTAGACTTGTTATGGAATAAAAGTCATCAGTGAAGCTTAAATTATCGGTGAACAAATCCTACTGCAACGGTACTGTAATGTCTATATTCAGCACTGCTTTGTCGACTGTCTATAAGTCGAGGATTAATGGATCTATCTCTTGTCACTCCAGAATTGCTATAGGATAGAATCATCAGTGGACCGACATATCCAACGGCAACGGTGCCCTGCTGGTGAACGTACTAAGTATCCTACTGTCAATTGTAAGCATCACTAGCCGTAATCGAATTATACAATGACTGTTCTAGATTTGCTGAAGAATATATATGGTCAGTAGACAAATTATTCGAATGGCTACAGTACTGTGATGATGGCTTCACTCACTCGTGTGTTGTCAAGCGTTAATATCCCTTGCCACAATGAATATGCATTTAGTCGCTAAAGAATTCCTATAGAATTTACGTCATCGTCTTAGCAGGTTGTTGCAACGACTACAGTGTTCTGTTAATGGCTATGCTTAGTACTCTACTGACATTGTCAATGTCTCCAACAAAAGTTGCACTATCCAGTGATTATTCTGCAATTGCTAAAGATATTCGATAGTCAGCGATCAGTTTAATTCAATGGCTACATTATGATGTAGATCGCTACACTCGGTACAGTATTTACACTTGCCAATATCACTATCGATATATGTCTATCCGTTTATCATTCTAAGATTGCTATAGAGTTTAAATATTGATTGAACAAATTGACCAAAGGGCTATAGTACTGTGATGATTGCAATACTCGGTACTGTGTCGTCCATTGTTAATGTATTGAGGGTTAATGGATCTGTGCATTGACCTTCTAGAATTGCTAAAGGACTTAAATCATCGGTGAACAATGTAATCCAACGAATGCTGTACTGTGATCATGGCTG
This sequence comes from Eufriesea mexicana, assembly GCF_001483705.2. Lineage (NCBI taxonomy): Eukaryota > Metazoa > Arthropoda > Insecta > Hymenoptera > Apidae > Eufriesea > Eufriesea mexicana. The sequence goes on from NW_016914857.1 coordinate 45,364, forward strand.
TACTCAGTCTTGTTCTGACAGTTGCTAATATCCGGGGGGATAACGGATCTCTATCTTGCCATTCCACAATTTTTATAGAATGTGAACCATCATTGCACAGATTAATCAATCGGCTACGGTGCTCTATTGGTGTATGTACTAATCACCGTACTATCAATTTTAAATATCAGTAGGTACAGCAGAATTATACACTGTTTATTCGAGAATAGCTTTGCAATATACATTATCAGTAAACAAAGTAGTTGAGCAGCTGCAATTCCGTGTTGGTGGCTTTACTTAGTACTGTGATGTCAATAGTTAATATATCCACAGCTAATGGATCTGCATTTCTCGTCCCAGAATTGCTGCAGAACATACGTCGCCAGTGAACAGATTGAGCCAACCGCAAGAGTGCACTGTTGGTAATATTAATAAGTACCATACTGTCAATTGTAAATGTGCCTAGACGTATAATCACTATGAATACGTTATTCTAGAATTTACACAGGAATTTACAGCAGCAGTGAAGAAAATAGTTGAACAGCTAGAGTAGAGTTGTGATGGACGTACCCAGTACTGTATAGTTTACAGTTATTATCGCGAAATATAGTGAATCTGCATTTCTCATTCTAGAGTTTCTGCAGGATATGCATCATCAGTGAAATGATTCGTTCAACAGCAACGGTGCTCTGTTGTAGGTATAATCGGTACCGTACTGTCAGTTGTATATGTCACTAGCCATAACTTTGCCATGCATTGGTTATTCCAGAATTGCTTTGGAATTATCATCATCAGTGAACGGAGTACTAAAGGGGCTACATTACTGTGATGATGGCTGTACTGTCTACCTTGTTGTAAATTGCAGCTAGCTCGAGGGACAATGTATATGTTCGCTGCCATTCAAGAATTGCAATAAAATCTTTGTCATCATTGACCAGATAAATACAACTAATAAGCTGTTCTGCTGGTGGATGTACTAAGTACCGTACTCTCGATTTCAGGTATAACTTGCCGTAACCTTTCTATGCATAGGTCATTCTAGAATGGCTTTGGAACATTCATTATCAGTGAAAGAAGTTATTCAAGTGCTGCAATAATGTGAGGATAGCACTACACGGTACTGTGATGCCAATTTTTAATATATATGGGGAGAATAGACCTGCATTATTCACTCCAGAGTTGCCCAAGGATCTAACTCATCATTGAACAGACTAATCCTTCTGCTACAGTGTACTGTTGGTGCATGTGTTAAGCACCGTACTGTCAATTGTAAATATCACTACCGAATACAGTTCTATACACAGATTATTCTACAATTCCTTTGCTATTTAGGACATTGGTAAGCAAAGTAATCCAACGGCAGCGTTACTGTGATGTTGGTTGTACTAAGTACTGTGTTGCCAATAGTTAATATCTGGAAGGATGATGGATCTGTGCTTTGTCATTCCAGAAATGCTAAAGAATTTATGTCATCAATGGGCAAATGAATCCGACGGCTGTAGTACTGTGAGGATAGCTTCTCTCTGGACTGTAATGTCAATTGTTAATACCCCAAGGTATAACGGCTATGTCCGCTATCATCCTGTAATTGCTATAAAATCTAAAATAATCGTTGAACAGGATAATCCAACGGCTACATTGCTCTAATGGTGGATGTACTAGGAACCGTATTGCCGATCGTAAATAATCTTAGCTGTAGACGTACCATAATCTGATTATTCTAGAAATTCTTTAGAAGCTGCATCAGTAGTGAACAAATGACACAACGTCTACAGCATTCTGGTAATAACTTCAATACGTGCAGTATTGTCAATTGCCAATTTCGCGAGAGACCATGTACCTGTGTTCCGTCATTCTAGAATTGCTATAGAATCTATATCACCACTCCACAGATTAATCCAACGACTACAGTTCTGTGTCGGTGGATGTACCACGCACCGTACAGTCAATTGTAAATGTCCCTAGCAATAACAGTACTATATACAGGTTATTTCAGGGTTGTATTGTAATTTACGTTATCAGTGGTAAAGTAGCTCAACGATTACAGTGCCGGGATGAGTGCAGCACTGAGCACTTTTTGACAATTTTTCATTACTCGAGGCATAATGGATCCGTGCTTTGTCATTCTTTGATTGTTGTAAATTGTAAATCATCAATGAACGTGTTAATCCTACGACAATTGTGACGTATTGGTGGATGTACCATGCACCGCACTGTGAAATGCAAATATCCCTAGCGATAACTGTACTATAAACAGATTATTCTAGAATTACCTTGGAACACATACGATCGGCGGATAAATGATCCACCGTCTTTAGCACTGTGACTATGAGTGTACTCAACACAGTGTTGTGAACTGTTAATATCTCGAAGGATAATGTGTCTGCACTTTGCCAATCTAGAATTGCTACATAAATTATTGCATCAGTGAGCAAGGTAATTCGACGCATGCGATACATTGATGATGGCTATACTCAGTACTCTGTTGTTAACGAAATATATATCGGGTGATAATGGACCTGTGCCTTGTGATCTTAGAATTGCTAAAAAATTTATATCATCAGTGAACAAAGTGATCCAGCGGCAGCAGTACAGTGATGATGGCTGCACTCAGCACTGTGCTGTCAATTGTTTATATCTCGAAGGATAATGTATATTTGTTAGTCATTCTAGAACAGCTATATTATAGAAATGTCCACTGAGCAGACAACAATGCTGTGTTGGTTCGTCCACTAGGTAGCGTACTGTCAATTGTAGTTATCCGTAGTTATATCCGAACTATACACTGAATATTACATAATCTCTTTGGAATTTACGTAATCAGTGGGAAAATATTCCGACGTCTACAGCAATGTTTTGATGACTTCACTCAGTACTGTATTGTCAATTGCTAATCACTCGAGGGATAATGTATCTGTAATTTGTCATCCTAGAAGTGCTATAAGATCTAAATCACAATTGAATATCTACAGTGCTGTGTTAGTGGATGATCTATGCACCGTACTGTCAATTGTAATTGTCAATATCCTTAACCGTCACTTGCATATGTTATTCCAGTTTTGCTTTGCAATTTACGTCACCAGTAAGGAAGGTAACCCAATGGCTACAGCACCGTGATGATTGCTGTACTCAGTACTGTGCTGTCAATTGATAATTTATTCAGTGATGGTGGATCTGTGCCTTGTCATTCTAGGAATTCTATAGAACACAAATCATCCGTGATCAAAGCAATCCAACGTCAGCAGCAGAGTGACGATGGCTGTACTCAGTATTGTGAAGTAAATTGTTTATATCTCGAGGGATAATGTGTCTGTATTTTGTCATCCTGGGATTGTCATCGAAACAGAATGAACAATCAAAAATTTAACCCAACGGCTACAATGCTCTTTCCGCTGATATATTAAATAGCGTACCGTCAATTGCAAATAACCCTACAAATAAACGTACTATTCACTGACTATTCTAGAATTGCTTTGACATATACGTCATCAGTGGACAGAAGGTAAAACGC
>NW_016914857.1:49199-51448 GCF_001483705.2 Eufriesea mexicana
GCACCGTACTGTCAACTGTAAATATCCCTAGCAATATTAGTACCATACGACGCGTACTTCTGAATTGCTTTGAAACTTACATTATCAGTGAGCAAAGTAGTCCTACGGCTACAGTGATGGGATAGTGGCTGTACTTAGTGCTGTGTTGTCAATTGATGATATATCGGTGGATATTGGGTATGTGCCTTGTCACTCTAGAAATCCTATAGGATTTATATCATGAGTGAACAAAGTAGTTCAACGGCATCAGTACAGTGATGATGGCGTAACCCGTATTGTGTCGGCAATTGTTAATATCTCGAGGGATAATGCACCTGTCCTTTTCCATTCTCGAATTGCTGCAGAATATAAATCATTAGAGAACAAATTAATCCAAAGGCAACAGTGATCTCTTGGTGGATGCACAATGCACCGCAATGCAAATTGCAGATATCACTAGCAATGGCCGCCCTATACATTATATATTTTAGAATTCATTTGCAATTTGCATCATTATTTAGCAAAGTAACCTAACGGCTACGGTACAGTGATAATGGCTGTACACAGTATTATGATGTCACATGTGCATTTATCGGGAGATAATGTGTCTTTCCTTTATCACACACGAAATACTATATAATTTAGATCGCCAGTGAACAAATTAATCCAACGGCAATAGTGTTGTGATGTTGACTGTGCTTGGTGCTCTTTCGTCAATTACAATTTCTCGAGCCACAATAGATCGGTCTTTTCACTTTATAGTGTTGCTATGGAATTTGAATCACCACTGTACAGATTAATCCTAAAGCTACAATGCTCTGTTGGTAGATGAACTGAGTGCCGTAATGTCAATTGTAAATATCTCTCGTCGCAACTGTAGCATGCATCGCTTTTTCTATAGTTCCTTTGGTATTTATCTCATCAATGAACAAATTATTCCACTGTGTACTGTGATTACTGCTATACAGAGTACGCTACTGACATATGTCAATGTCTCTATCGAAAACTTCTCCACCCGCTGACCATTTTACAATTACTGAAGGACTTAGATGATGATTTAGAAATGAGGATGATTTAGATGACCTGTTTTGTTAGGTGTTAACGTATGGAGCGACATTCGTCATGGCTTTTGACGTTCTAGAAGTTCTGTTGGGTTTAACTCATCATTGGACAGATTAATCCAACGCAGATAGTACTCTGGTGGTGGATGTACTCATTACCGTTATGACAATTGTAAGTTTCTCGCGCAATAACTGATCCATACATTGGTTATTCTAGATTTGCTTTGGCATTTAAATCTTCGGTGAAGAGATAGATTAAGACACAGCAGTGTTCTGTTGATGGATATGCTCAGAAATTTATTGTCATATGTCATTGTCTCAGCGACACCTGCTGTATTCATTGATAATTCAATTATTTCAGATGAACGCAGGTGAGCAGCGTACAAATTATTTCCTATGGCTATGGTATTGTGTCGATTTCTGTACTCAGTACTGTTTTGTCAATTGCTAACATGTCGGGCGATGATGGATATGCCTCTCGACATCCTAGAAAGATATAGAATTTAGATTATCAGTGAGCAAATGAATACAGCGGCCACAGAACTGTGACAGTGGCTGCACGCAGTACCATGTGGCCAGTTGTTACCTTACCGTGCGACTACGGATATTTCGATTGTCATTATAGGATTGCTACGGAATTTACGTCATCAGCCAATATATTTATCCACTGTCCATATCATTGTGTGGATGGCAACACTGTGTAACCTATTGTAATTTATCAGTATATCTATGGACACTTTTTCCAGCTATCGGACATTCCGAAATTTATGTGGATCCTAGATAGTCGGAGTTCGGATTAATGCAATAGATACAAATCAGCGTAGACTTCTACTCCAAGTACTGCATTTCCAGTTTTCGATGTCAGAGGCGATTATTGATCTATCCGTTAATTAGTCTAGCGTTGCTATAAAATTGAGGACGTATGGGTAGGTAAATCCAACGGCTGTAGTACTATGCTGATGGCTGTACGTAGTACAGTATGGTGAAGTATTGTTATCTCTATCCACAATGCATTAATTTACTAATCCGTCTTTATTGCTATGTAGTGCAGCTGATCAATGGAATGGCAAGCCTAGTGGCTATAGGACAGTGTAGATGGCTACCATTTCTAATGTATAGTAAATTGTTATTATCTTGAGCGATATTTGATATGTCCTTTGTCATTCTGGTACTGCAATGAAATATATATCGTCAGTGAACAGATCACTC
>NW_016914857.1:51471-67706 GCF_001483705.2 Eufriesea mexicana
TATACTCAGTACCCTGTTGTCGATTGAAAATATCTCTGGCGATAATTGATATATCCTCTGAAAATCCTAGATTCCCCGTAGAAACTAGATGATGTGTGAATATATTCATACAATGGATATAGCACGATGTGGACGACTATACTCAATACTGCGTTATCAGTATTGCATACGCGAAGTGATACTGTATATATGGACTTATCATTAGATAACTACTGTGCAGCCTAACTCATCGGCGAATAGATTAATCCGCTGGCCATATTACAGCGTAGATGGCTACACTCAGTACCATGATGCCATCTATCAATCTCTCCAGCGACAATTTGTCTATCCATTGATAGTACTCGAATTGCCTTGGAAGTAAGGCAATCAGCATACGTACTGCATCAATGGATGTGGAACCGCGTTGATTTCTATAAGAAGTAAATTGTTGTCAATTGTATGTATCTCTGGCAATAATTGATGTATCCATTGGTAACTGCTGAATTGCTATGAAATATGAGTGGCCCGACTGTAGATTAAAACAATTTTTATTGAAATGCCTATAGGCCTACACTCATTACCTTATAGTTAGCCTTTAGTATCCCTTGCAATAACTTATCTATCTATTGCTCATTTTGTAATTGCTATAGATATTACATGATGAGTGAATAGGTGTTAACGCAGAGGATATAGTATTTCGTAGATGTGCATAGGGCTCTGTAGATGGCTATGCAGGTTACTGTATTATTACTGTACTTGTTTCCACAAAGGTAGCAGCACACAATACTCTGTTCTCAACTTTGAATATCTGTAGCGACTATTGACGTTGCCATTAATTATACACGAATTGCTAAGAGAGGTATATGGTCAGTGAATATATTCGTGCAAGCGATACAGTACGGCGTAGGTGGCTATACGTAGTACTGTTTTGTAGAATATTACCTCTAATATTATCTCTATAAGAATATTATCTCTAACGGCAATTGATCTATAGAGTCATTGTTATAAAATGGCTATAGAATTAAAGTTATCAGTGTGTACATTAATACAATGGCTATATCACTGTTCAGATACATATACTCAGTAATGTAGAGTTCACTGCTAATATCTCTAGCGATAATTGACCTACCCTATATTCTATGCATCACTGACATCGAATTTAGGTGACCAGTGTGTACGTTAAACCAAAGGCTACGGTACTTTGTAGATGACCATACCCTGTGCTGTAGTGTCAATGCTAATATCACCAACGACATCTGATCTATCCAATGGTCATTCGAGAACTGATATAGAATTTATGTGATTAGTGAACACACTATTCCAATGGCTATATTTCTCTGCTGAGAGTAATACTTAGTAGCGTGTTTTCAATTGGCAGTATGTCGAGGGATAATTGATATGTACATTGGTAATTCTAGAAATGCTGTGTACCCTACTCATGACCATTCTAGAATTGTTATGGTAACTAAATGATCAGTGAACAGATTAATGCAATTGCCATGGCACAGTGAAGATGCCTATACTCAGTACCGTATTGTCACTTGATAGTATCCCTTGCGATGTCTGAAAGATCCACTGGTCATTCTGAAAGAGCTGTGGAAGTTATATGACCAGTGGATCATCCATCCAATGGCGCAGGAACGTGTAGATGGCTACACTGAGTAACGTACTTATAATTGTTACCTTCTCTAGCGATGATTAATCTAGCCATTGGTCGTTCAATTATTTATTCTAGAATTCAGATGCTCACTGAATAGATTACACAAATGGCAATGGTACAGTGTTGGTGGCTACGTTCAGCACCTTATCTTCAATTGCTAATATCTCTGGCGATAATTGATTCATCCTATGACCACTCCTGGATTTCTATAGTACATAGAAGGTCAGTGTGTAGGTTAATGAAATGGGTAAATCCACTTCTATATAGACAATTATTGATATCTCTGGCGATAATTGATTTGCACCGTCGTCATTCCAAAGTCGTCATATAAATTGGACGTGCAGTAAATAGCTTATAACAATTCAAATAGTACTGTGTCGATTGCTATAGCCAGTACTGTATATTCAATTGCTAATGTCTTCTGCCATGATTGATCAATCCTTTGATCATTCTGGAATTGCTACAGCATCTAATGATCAGTATATATGTTAATCCAGTGGCAATGATGCTATTCTCTCGTATTTAACACATATGTATACTCTGCTGCGATCTGCTGACTTTGGTGCACACTGTAATTCTCCGCTATGGATAGGTTTGGGAAGGAAGTGTTTATAAGGGGAGGTCAGATGAAGATAAGGCATGAGTCTGCTCTATTCGCTGGGATACGGTGGTCTATGTCGCTTTACTGTGCACTGCCCACTTCTGATCCGCTACGTCTTGAAACGGTATGCTCTACTGCGGTAAGGTTAGGATGTCCAACGGTGGATAATGTTAGGGTAGGAATCAGCGCTACGAGCTGACACCAGTGGAACACGGCTCTTTAATACGCCGTGCTATGCTCTGCCGTCCGCAACTGCACTATGCCGTGCTCAACTATAGGTAGGGTAGGTTAGGTTATCTCGCGGTTGGAAGCTGTGCTTTTCGCTAGTAACCTCTGGTATTTGTTGCATTACAGTGCTTTCCTGATATCTGCGTCGTTTTCCTACGATCTGCTCATCCCAGCTACAGTTAGGTTAAGCAAAGTGGTGTACATGAGGTTAGTCTGTGTCAGGCTTGGATTGGCTAAGATTGGATACGTTTCGACTCTGTATTTTTCGCTGCAATTCGATGGACTCTGCGCTTCACTGAGGTTTGCTGCGCTTTCCAACGCCCTGCCCTTCACTGTTTCCGTTAGGATTTATTGCGTCAGGGTAGGATACGTTTGGATACGTTATGTTGGCTTACGCTTGGAACTTGTGCTATTGGCTGCACTTCGGCGGTATACGGGGTTTCATTATTTTCTGGTGCCCCTTGATGCGCTTGATTGCTCTCTGTCGTGTTCTGCTATGGCAGGTATAAGTTAGATTAGGCTAGGTTGTGTTGCGTTGGACGGCTGTTCTATCCTCTTCTATTCCTTGGTATTCGGCGCATTACTGTACTTTATTACGCTCCGCTTTGCTTTGACGCGTTTAGTTTCAGTGGGGTTAGGCTAGGCCAGGAACCAGTGTTTTGAGCTGATCACCGTTGCATCCAGAGCTTTACTGTTCTCTTTTGAACTCTGCTGAGCCCTGCTTTGACCTTTCTGCGCTTCCCTGCGCATTGATGCTGTGGTGCCTGTATTCGGTGCTCTCACCTCCAAAACTCTGCTATCGGTGGTATCCGGTCCTATCAGAAGCTATACTGTACCCTGCAGCGCTCTGCTTCATGCGGGAACCGAAGTGCTGTGCTGTCGTAAACGGTGAGGCTCAGAGTTGTGCGGCCATGAGCATTAGTATGATCTGCCGCCGTATACAGTGATATTCGGTGCTACTTATTTCACTGCATTGCTGTGCTATATTCTGCAGCGCGCCGCTGTGGCGGTGCACCACAGAATCTTCATGTATATAAAATCTATGTCCCTATTTCCATCCAGATGTGTCATACACTTCAGATGGAGCTTGTGGACGGTGAAAAGAGTAACATTGGGTAAAAGTTCAACGGCTTATTCCGAAGAACTGCCAAACCCATCACAATTCACATACCCCTCCTTTTCTTGAATATGGATGTGCCTGATAGCGTGTAACTCCAGTTTTTGCCCTGCAAATATCGTCTTTGTGTAAGCTTCGAGCTTCTGATACGACGCACAGTGGGAAATAAAGTATGTAAATCGGAAGGGTAAAATTTTATGTTATAATTGAGCCGGGAATGGATGAAACTTAATCCAAAGTTTCTTCAAACTGTTGATGGCAAGTCGTTTAATGCGCAGGTCAAGGAAAATTGCGTTAAAATCATTTCTTCAAACGTAGGCAGCGAAACAAGTGTAACTGTATAAAGAAAAGGTTGACATGCAGTTAACAAAAGGAGCACAACACATCAATGCATATACTGCTAACTATTATAATCGTCATTAGCCAAGCATGCAGCCAATGATTATAGTGCTAACTGCGACAATTGATCATTACGTAGCATTAACCAATTGGAAGATTTCAATCATCTTTGTAACAAAATTAATTAATTGATTGATTAGATTCATCAAAAATTCGGCAGTATGTACTTTGCCCGATATAAAAATTGTGCTTGTATTTCTCAAGTGGCACATGGGTAGTGCATTTCAAATTAAGTCATGTATCTCGTATATTCTTGCGGTTGGCAAACATGACGAGGTTAACTTGTTGAATTAGGTGACCACGCTAATTAACAAAATTTTCTTAATATTATTGCGCAATTCATTCATAACTCGTTCTGAAGGCCAAAGCACAACAGGCCCTCAAACGAATCGCTAACTTCATCCCTCCTTTCAAGCTCAACCCTTCCCACACAACTACTGCTAAAGAAGTGCACTTTTCTTCCTTTCAGTCGACTCTGTAGAAATGGAATCCGTACCCTTCATACCTAATAATCCAAGTAAATATTGTGGAGAAGAGAGCGAAAGGGCGGAGAGGCAGCGGGCGCACTCATCCTCCTTCCATGCGAGCACCTTCCCCTCAGCCTCGTCTTCTCGCCTCCACATTCATGGCCCTATTCCCTTAAACCGCTCGTCGTTTCGTTATGCGTTTTTCATAGCGACTTGATTATACCCCCTTTAACTTCTCAATATCCGCAGAACCCTCAAGCCTGCCAACTAAATAGTACTTAATGGGCACGTCTCGAGCTGCATTTTCCATCGCCATCATGACGCAGGTACCGAGAAACTAGGACGGATTCGGGGAACTGGAATGCATGTGAAATCTGTATGGCGGTCGAATTTCGTACTCGTCTTATCTTACGACTTTATTCCGGGCTGCCGTTGTTGAAAATTGGGGAGGAACAGGTCATAACTTGGGACATATGCAATCGCACAGTACGCGACGAAATAACAGCACAGCCTGTAGGCTTCCATGCTCCATATACCAAAATTCGTTGTACGCATGAGTCACATACGTTTACGCCTATTGTATTCAGTCTTTAACACCGCAAACGATAGTGAATTAGCATCTACAATCCTTCCTACATATTCTACCGGCTTATGCGAGCAATCGCGATAATGCAACAATGCATGGCAAATGTGTCAAGGAAAAGACAGAGGAAGGTGGATACGATTTTTAAAAGCCTCTCTTCCAAAATCTTCTACAATTCTATGTGGTGATTCGGAATCCAGGAGCATATAGTTGTAGTTATGTCACGCTTATGAAACAAACAAGTAAGAGTAATTGACCTTTGCTGCTTTTATTCTTATCCCTACATTATTTTCTGCAAATGGAAACAATTTCTGCAAAGCTCTTATAAATTGTTTTGTGTAACGCCAACGTTCCTGCTCTAATCATATTTGTCTATAATAAAAAATAATTTCCTTTGCCGTGATATACCTCCCTGAACATATTCGAAAAGCACTGAAAATAATAAAGTGGTCAATCACCTTGTCGCATACTGTAGCTATTGCTGTGTCATTTCATGAAGAATTTGTACCTCTTTTGTGTCCAAAATGGAAGCTTATGAGTAGATGCTGAGTGAAAGTGGCATTGTATCGTAGTTATCATTACTTTCGTTCTATATAGGGGTCCCACGTATACTTCCGTCGATTGGTTTGTCTGATAAGAATATTTACATATAGATAAGTGATTGAATTAAGACAAATTTTGCTGTTTATATTCCAGCATAGGTGGTATTTAACTTTACCTCAATTTATATGTACAGAGTGGTCAGAGAGCAGTGGATTTGTTAATTTGAGACATAAATGCTTTCGTGAAATCAAATGGTTTAGTTAATTCCTGGGATTGATATTTCTCAGTATTATTGAATGTATAAGTTGACGCAGACAACAGTTTAGATGTTCTTGAAAGTGAGGTGGATTACTTAGATTTGACTTGTATAATATAGTATGTAGACAAGTACGAAATATTGAGGACTATGTAATTCCAATATGTAATAATGAACGTAAAGTAAAGGTTATATATTGAAAGTCGTAGAAAAATGTATTTCCGCCTCTGTTTCGTTCGAACAGAGCTTTGTGGTAATGTCCAAATTAATTCCGAGGTGATAGTTTGGATTTAGCCTAAATCATATACATCGTTATAATGCTACCTACAAATAGTTTTATTGGGTATACCATAGGTATACTTTCCTTGCTTTTTAATTTATTTTCAATAATTCGAGAATATTGCGTTTCGCTTTATTTCAGTCTTCGCTTCAACATTACCGCCTCTTTAACCTCATATCGGAATCGATTGACTTCACATCATAAAGTACAACTATTTATTCACCTAGTAACATTTACGGAGGAACGTTTCTTCCCATATGTAAAGGAGTAAAGAATAAAAATGAAAGTCTTTGCTACAACGAATATCAAAAACAAACAGCCATCTGCGATAGATGATCGCCCACGCTCACGTGTATTCAAATTCAGCGACGAAATCCTTGGAAACGAAGCAAGCTCTAGGACCAGAGCTCCGAGACACGAATTACGCCAGGTAATATAATGGGAAGTAATTCCAGTATCTTGAAACTATCGCGGTGCAGAAATTCGTGCAATGAAATATTGGCTGCAATATTCGAGGCGGGGTGGACGACGTAAGAATGGTGCACGGATGATAGGCGTGGGGGATGAAAAGCAAATGCTAATGAGGTACCAACGACAGCCGACACGTGGTATGGGCCCAGTTAGACCAACGATTGCGCTCATTCCTTCCATTCCCCTTTGTACGCATGCGTTTGTGTGACATTTTTCATCTTTCTTCAACACCGTCCATTTTTTTGTTCCACCCTTTCCTTCTCGCCATTTTCCCCTTTGAAACCACATGCCCATGTCAGGTGCACGTGACGGAGGTTCACCAGACAGGATCACGAGAATCTATGTGCACATGCATTCTCATGAAGGGATCGAATGTTCCTTCCGACTTCGTTTGCAAGGATTTTATAATGCGCAGGCGTTAATTTGAATTTTGTAACGAAGCACGTGTAAGTGCCGCTGGTAAATATGAAAATGTGAAAGGCTATTTTTGCCGCCATTCTGAGGAGTCACCAAAGTAGGTATTTTGAGAATATTTTATAGCAAAGAGAATTAGATATATTACTGGAATAAGTGTGGTATTAATTGCTTCGATTATATTATGCGTTTTAAGAAAGGAAGCTTGACGGAATTGGTACAGTAAGTTTAGCGTATACATATGAACGTGAAATTCAGAATATCATTGGGACGTGAGGAATGAAAGGAGAAGTGGTGTGTGACTGGCAATATTGACTATTATGTCTCTAAAATACCTTCTTGCGCGTCTCCTATGTATTATGAATCAGCGCAGCGTCACGTTTATGAAATTACATTGCGTACAACATTTCTTATGATTTTTGTTATACTGGGTGATTTCTGGATCACTGACCTCCAATGATAATACACTCTAGGAGCTTAGAAATCAAATTTATTTCAAACCATGTGGTTTTAGACGTATTAACTAGGTATGGTTGGTAGTAATTAAGAATGTTAACACTTGCGATTCATATTCTTCATAGCATTAGCCAATGAAGTGGTGCCTTGTTAAGATAACAAAGACCATTAGATCCAAGTATAGATAATTATTTTTCGTAGGAAGACGGGAAACAAATTCTATGCTACAAATTGGAGCTCGCTTCAAACGAAAGAAATTAGATGTGCTGAAAATAGAATCTACAGCGGCTCTAATACCGTCATGTATGATTTAACACCCCATGACAGTATTCCAACAGATTTCGAAATATATGAATATAAAACGTGCGTTAAAAGTTATAGTTCATCCTATTACTAGTGGCATAAAAGCAGAGGGTTTAGATTCGTAACAATTAATTACTCTGCTTGAAAGTGAAATTAAATTGACACTAAAATTTGATAAACGAAACTTTGTTAATTCCCGTGATCCAAAATTCACACGAAGCTCAGACAGAAGCAGATTTTCCTACGAGTATACGACAATCATTAGCATAATCATACCTAATAAGTGCAGCTCACTTTTTCTTCGCAGATAGCAATACTATTCCCGAGTATGTGCAGATTTTGTGTGGAACGTTCGAGCGAGTATTCCATTAATTCAATAACGCATTCGATGTACATTTCTTGCCAGAATTCGTTTAGAACATGCCATCAAACACGCGCATATATACTCAAAGTATAGAATTCAAGGTATCGTAAAATTAACTGCTCCATACGTAACTATTTTCGTAGAAATCGAAGCTTTACAACTTAAAAGGCGCATTAAATAGCGAATTAGATACATTTCTTCCAATAAACGTTACATCAGCATGTATCAACGTTTCTCTAAAGAATTGGAGCATACTTTGGTACCAAGGGCAACCAAAAATTTCGAATTAGTTGACCACTGTATACGTCAAAACTCTAAACAATTTCCTACAGAAAATTTCCAACAAATACTTCGCGATATTCGGCAAAATTACAAGCAAACCTTTATCAAGATTCTCTGCTGAAGTCACCAAAGGTCTCGATGAAATCATAGCCTTTCGAAAGGAAATAGGTCCTGCGAGAGTGTCCCCCGTGACTGAGAGTTCTAGCAAATAATATCTGAGCACGGACTAATTACCATCGTCGATAGTGCACACCGTGGAATCTTCGAGAGGTAGTTGGAACGGGAAGCACGTCGATCGAGCCACCTCTGACACGACCGGCTACTTCAATTCGGCGTGAAATGTAGCACGTGGCAGGAAAGGGGTGAGAGAAGGAGAGGAAGAGGAGCCAGCAAGTGATGTCTGCGCGGAAGGTGGGTAATCTTCATTTATACCGTTGTACCGCTGATTATTATGGCTGAAACCGTGTCCCTCCTAAGAAACAGCACACTCGGTAAGGTGTTGAGCTTCATCCACGTCCCATTCATTCGGTGAACCATTCCGAGCCGGTGCGTCGTATGTGCGTGGACACCAGCATCGGTAGGGCCGAATTTTCGCTCGATTTGGTATGGCGGAAGTAGTCACCATCCTAAATACACTGGCGGGGATGTCGAGAGAGAGGAAAGGTGAAACCCTGGAAGACATGAAGATAGAGCGGAGGTCCTTTTGGTGTCTGCGGAATTTAGAGAGAGCCATGGGATCGCGGCACTGATGAAGTTGAGATTTGTATCGAGATTGACAAGCCATGTGTAGTGGTTAGGAGTATATGAGATAGGTATTCCTGTGTCACTATAGCAAGGATGTGGTGGACATACATCAGCCAAATTATATTAGAGTGTATGTTCGATGAAGATGAGGAATGTTAATTCTGTGGTCAAGGATCTTGGTCTCCTCTTGCTTACCTAACGTATCTGCGCCTTTTCCCCATATTTGGTGTAGAGTGCATCTTCAGAACACCTCTGCCTTCTCACACTCACACTGCTGTATTCCAAGTTTTACTTCCCTTGTTTCGTCTAGCTTCGAACCTCCAACGAACATTATATTAAATTTTCAAACAGCTTGTCTGGAAACTGACGAGAATTAGGAGATAGGATACGTTTTACCAAATATCCGAAGGATAATTTCGCTGAGAATAGGAGAATGGCATCTATGAGTATTTTATATAAATTGAAAGACGACAAGGATATAGAACTTATATGTTTGCT
The DNA here is from genome assembly GCF_001483705.2 of Eufriesea mexicana. NCBI lineage: Eukaryota > Metazoa > Arthropoda > Insecta > Hymenoptera > Apidae > Eufriesea > Eufriesea mexicana. The sequence goes on from NW_016914857.1 coordinate 61,117, forward strand.
TATGAATACGAAATTGATATGCATTTATCAGCACTCTACGACTTTTTGGCCAAAGAGCGATAAGAGTTCAAAGACTTTCCGTTACATCGCTGAGGATATTTTTCGCAGCACGGGTAAGATATCGTATGGTAATTGATACGTAGAGGTGTTTGATTTCAATACCGTGCACACCGACACATTATTTGGAATTTGACATATTTGTGAATATCGAGCTTCAAAGTTTTACCAAGTGGCGACTGAAGTGCACCTCTCGAGCGCGTATGGATAAATCGGTATAATGAAATTAAAGGAGCATACAGAGTTATGATCACGATCAAATAAAAATTGATATAAATGCAGAGATTTGACAATGGTAATATTTATTGGCAACAACAGCATTAATATGTGAGAATGACAATAAAGATACGGAATACATCTTGGCTTACTGCCACGCTCGACACAGTGTAGCAATATTACAACCCTGTTCGACATCGACCCTTTACTTCACAACCCGATTGATAGACAGCTACCATCGACTTCAGCTGAAGATTAACCTGACCATATATGATCATTCTAATGGTCCGGCGCGTTATACACGGATATCCAGTCTGACCTAGGCTTAGTATATTTGACCCTCCTTCTTGTGGTAACCTTCGAAGAGCTATAAGTACACGATGGAAAGCATGCGATACTACGTTTATTTTGCAATAAGCAACTGCAAACTGTCGGTAATTGCGTAGACAGTGTGTCTAAAGCAAGTCATATTGTCTCATTTGGTAGTTCTATTGTTCTTGCCATTGGTGAACTATTTACGGAGGCTGCAGAGAAATCGAATGAGTGTTTGGACGAAATATTTCAGGTAATTAAATTATAAATATAAATTCCAGGAAATGCATTATTTTATCAGGTTCAGTGAAGCATTATGTAAAGTTTCATCAGGTGTATTGCGTAATTTGTTTAATAACACGAACTGAATGCAGAGATTTCATTGCCGCGATATATAGTGTTGGGCAGGCATTGAGAATTATGTTTAATTCGGTCTTACACGATTAATTCGAAAATATGCATCGGAGATGTTAAGAAGATCGTTAAAATCCTTTTAATAAGTTCACTGTAGGTGCTTCTAATTCGGACAGCTCTACGAAGCACGTAGTTTTGCCACACGTGTCTGGCAGAAACTAAGATACATTTTGCAAGTTCGCGTAAATGTATGATGAATATTTGCGCCACTGAAAAATCTACGTTAATTCAGCCTCCATAGGTTATAAGGTGAAAGTACGTGACGATGTTATGTATAATGTTTTCTATGATCTGTACAGGATTATTAACAAAGGAATGCTTCAATTGAACTCGGTAAGGGTTAAATCGACTACAAATGTCTTAATCTAGGTGCACAAGATGTAATTCAAATTCGTTGGCCGTGGTTCCCAATTTTATTAAAGGATTGATACGCCAACTCCAACCTTTGCAAGAATCAGCAGTTCGTGTGATTATTGTTTTATCTGGCCAACCGCAATTGCCGTAAACTGTGTGAAAGCGTCTCCAAAAGCGCTCTCGTGCATTGAAGCGAGGGAGAGTAATACTAACATTAATTGCAGCCTGACTCGTCCCTCTGATGTAATGGAAATTACGCCATTCCCGCGGAACGTCAAGGATTGTATTACTCGCAACTCACGGAGATTAATTGTTATGGAAATATGCTTAATGTAACCTATTTAGCCATTCGTCGCGGAAATGCGGTTTTCATCTCGCTCGTGCCAATACTTTCATTGCTAGAAGTACGGTGCCGCGCATATTAAATGTTCTAAAGGTATAGATGTCATTAGGCTTGTAATTAATGTATGTAGCTGAAAATTCAATACGGCATGTAATTAATCGAGGGCTTGGTTCGAATAATGTATCCAATAATACTAAATTAATAAAGCCAACGTTAATTTAAGACCTTGATGCACTGCTGCATAATAAGTTAAGCAAGTACTATGGACCATGAAAGTTCATTTCATGAAATATAAGCTCCTTTTAAGCTTTCAAGTCGATAAGTATCTTCGTAGTTTACTGGTAATATACGATGAACTGCATATTATAACCGCCCCCGACTCCTAGTTACAGCAATGTCTTTCATTGCTGATTTCCTGTCGATAATAAGATAGGTGTGGAACATACGCCAAATTTAATCTCTTAGCTCACATGTCATTGGAATAGCTTTTGATCGCTTTATACTTTCGAAGCTCAAAGGTAGCACTAAAGATTTCCAATAGATAGAATATGTCGTATACTTTGTACGCAGCATTTAGCTTGGCATCGTTTTGCTGAAGTTGCTACTAGGAAGGCGACACCAATTAGCAATACTCACAACGTGGAAGTGGCTATGCATCGAGATACGACATGCGTCCTAGTTGTGATGCCTGATGACGCTATACGTGTCTCGCCACCTTGTTACATTATAGTTATAATATGCCCTTTATTGGACCACTCTTATGCTACTGGTTCTTACATTTATGGAGTACAAGTCCTTTATTGGATAGCAACTATGCTATAGATTCTTTTACATAATGAGTGAGGTGCGGTTAATGTGGCGCGCCATACCTATCACCAAACGTAGACAGACGACACAAATGGAATCAAACTGCGCTTAAATTGCATGAAGTGTGTGTCATTAATAAAATAAGGCTATTCGGAGCAGATCCAATGCAGTGGTAGAACTTTGCAGCAAAGAATCGAAAGTTTCCCTAGCATTCGCAGAAACTGTAATCAAATTACGCTGAAATTGCATGGAATATGTGACATTACTAAAACAAAGGGTTAGTGTGCAGTTACACGGCAGTAGTAAATCTTCGCCCAAAAATCGTAAGTCTTTAAGATGTTCGCTGAGACAGAGATCAAACAACACTGGAATTGCTGAAAATGTGTGATACTGCTAGAAAGGTGTTATTATGTGCAGTTCTGAAGCTGTAAAAGGCTTTACCGCAAAAAACCAATTGTTCCATAAGTAAGCTGAGTCCGTTATCAAACTTCGCTACAAATGCACGAAAGATTCGTTATTCAAAGAATAACGCTATTTTGTATAGTTTCGCGGTGTTCTGCTGCAGCAATATGACTACATCAGAAAGAAATAGATAATATTCTAAAAAATCGCTGAAGTTGCTTTCAAGCTACGCTGAAGGAGCATGAGTTGTGTGTTTTTCGGTGAATAGTGTTATTCATTCGGGAATTTCTGTAGAACGCAGATGAGCAGGGAATAAGTTATTACAATGGCTGTATAACTAGGTTGACGACTATAAGCAATGGCGTATTGTCAATTGTTTATTTCCCCAGCAGCAATTGATACGTCTCTTGATTATTTTGGAATCTCAACAGAGTCTGAGTCGTCAGTGAATAGATTATTCCAACGGCTACATTTCTGTGTTGGTGGCTCCCCTTAGCACCGTATATTCAGCTGTAAAACATTCTAGACACAATTGGTCTATGCATTGATTATTATACAGTAGCTCTATAATTAATATCGTTATTGTATAGATCAGTCCGTAAGATATAGCTCTGTGCGAAGGGCAATACTGAGTAGTGTATTCACATTTGCCAACGTCCCAAGCGACAGTTACTCTATCCATTTAATGTTCTAGAATTTCTGAACAACTTAGATGATCGCGGAATAAATTATTCCACTTGCTGGAGTCCTGTGTAGATAGCTATTCTCTGTAATGTAATGCCATCTGCCAGCATCTTTAGCGGCAATTGATCTGTCGAATTGCCTTTCTATGATTGCTGTACATATTTGATGGCCATGGGATAGATTAATCCAATGACTATTGTTCCGTGTTGATGGTTGCAATCAGGAATGTGTTGTCACTTGTTAATATCCGCTGTTATAATCGATTTATCCGCTGATCATTCAAAAATTTCTAAAGAACTCAGATGATCAGGGCATTGAATAGTCCAATGGAAATAGCACTGTGTAGATAGCTACATGCAGTACTGCATTGTGAAATGTATATATCTGAAGTGACATTCCATCTGTCCATTCGTCACTCTAGATTTGCTGTAGAATTCAGGTCGTCGGTGCATAGATTATTCCAGTGGACCTAGTCATGTGTTGTTGTTCGTTCCGTGTACCGTATTGTCAAGTCGAGATATCACTAGCTATAATGGATCCATGAATTGATAGTTCCCGAAATGCTATTGAACTTACTTTATCCGTGTAAAGATTAATCCAATGGTTATAGTGCAGTGAAGGTGGCTGTACCCAGCACTGCGTTGAAAATTGTAAATATTCATTACTGTAATTGATGTAACCATTGATGCATCTGGGATTGCAATACAACACAGATGGGCGGAGAGTGGGATAATACAACAGCTGTTGAAATTTGCAAACGGCTCATCACAGGCTGCAGAGAAGTACACAGGCTGTAGAATTATGTAGATGCATACACTCAGTACTGTATTCACATGCTGCAATATCTCCAGCGAAAATTGTTCTATCAGTCGATCACTGTAGAATTGCTATAGTGTTTAAATCATGAATGAACCCATTAATCCACGTGCTGGACTGCTCTGTCCGTGGAAGTACTAAGTACCGTACTGATAATTGTAAATATCTACAGCCATAACTGTGCAACGCATTGATTATTCTATGACTACTGTGGAATATGGATCATGAATCAGCAGATTAATCAAACGGCTAGAGTTCTCTGTTCGAGGATGTACTAGTCACGGTACTCACAACTGTGTAGATCACCAGCCATAACTGATCTCTACATAGATTATTCCAGTTTCGCGGCGACATTTCAATCATCAGTGAACAGATTAATTCGACGGTTACATTACTGCGATGATGGCTGTTCTCTGTACTTCGTTGACAGTTGTGAAGTACTCGAGAGATGGTGGATCCGTGATCTGCCATGCTAGAATTTGTATAGAAATTATGTCATCAGTGGGCAGATGAATCCAGCGGTCACTGTGTTCTGATGTTGTATACACAAAATATCGTGCTGTCAAACGTAAATATCTCTAGCCATGCCTGATATACGCTGATGATTCTAGAATTGTTGGGTACTTTCATCAGTGTACAAATTTATAAAACGGCTACAATACTGTGAAAATGGCTCTAATCAGAACTGATTTTGTCAGATGTTAATTCCTCGAGCGACAATGTTCCTGTCCTTTGTCAATTTAGAATTGCTAAAGAAATTGTATTTTCCTTGAAAAGATTACTCCAACGGCTGCAGTGCTCTGTTGGTGGACTTACCATGTACCGTGCTATTAGTTGCAAATTTCCGCCGCCGTAACCGGCCTATGCATTGAATATTCCAGAATTCCAATAGAATTCATGTCATCACTGAAACTCCAATGGAATTCATGTCATCACTGAAAATATTAATACGACAGCTAAAGTAATGTGTTGATAGCTATGCTCAGGACTCTTTAATAGTTGTTAACGCCTAGGGCGATAATGGATGTGTCCTGTGTCATTCTGGATCTGCTATAGAACACAAATCGTCGGTGAACAGGTTAATAAAGCGGCGGAAGTGACCTCTTAATGGCTATACTCTGTAGTATATTGACATATGTCAATGAGTACAGTGTCATCTGCCCTATCAACTGACCAGCCTACAATTGCTGAAGAACTTATTTGTTCGGCTAACACACTATTTAAATGGCTGTATTATTGTACATGTCGCTTCACTCAGTATTATATTGTCCAGTGTCAATATCACTGCCGATGTTTTACCTATCAAATCATCCTTCAAGAATTGCTACAGAGCTTAAATCACCAGTGTTCAGACTAAGCCATCGGCTTAAGTGCTCTATTGTTGGATGTACTTAATACCGTAATGTGAAATGTAAATGTCGCTAGACATAACCGTAATATACATTGATTACTACAGAATCGCCGTGGATTTACATCATCATGGAACAAATTAATCCAACTGCTACGTTACAGTGATGACAGCTGTACTCAGTACTGTGCTGTCAGGTGTTAAGGTCTCTAGCGTTAATGGACCTTACTTTCATCATTCTAGAAATGTCATAGAATACTGGCCAGCAGTGACCCGACTAATAAAGCAGCTACAGTGCACTGTTAATGGCTATACCCTTTACTGTATTAACATACGTCAATGCCTCTAGCTTCAATTGCTCTATCCATTGATCATTCTACAATAGCTGAAGAACTCTGATGATCAGCGACGTGAATAACCCATTGCCTACGGTATTGTGAAACTGGACACCGCCAGAACCGTATCGTCTACCGTCCATATCACTGCCTATACGGGATGTATCAATTCATCATTCTAGAATTGCTACAGAACATGGATCATCTCTGAAGAGATTCATACAACGGCTACAGTGCTATGCTCGTGGATATAGTACGTTCTGTACGGTCAATTTTAACTACCTCTAGATGTAAGCATACTACAGACTGAACCTTCCAGCATTAGCGTGGTATCTACGTCATCAGTGGGGTCAGGAATACAGCGGCCACTGTTTTGTGATGATGGCTTCCCGCAGTGCAGTGATGTCAGTTGATAATATCTCGAGCGACAATGGATCTGCTGTTGTCACGCGAAAAGTGCAATAGAACTTGGAACGTCAGTGACATGATAAATCAAATGGAT
>NW_016914858.1:0-501 GCF_001483705.2 Eufriesea mexicana
TCGTAGCATAGACTGCCATCATATGGACGTCTGCGTTCTACTCTCCTGTAATAGGCCCTGCTTGGCGATGGAGAGGCCAGCAATAGTGGTCTAGGCACGTTAGGTTAAGCCAGGTTCCGTTTGGTTATGTTATGCTTGTCTGGATCAGATTTGGATAGCCTTAACTCTTCTGCTGTACCCTGCGTCCTATGGATTGCGGCGCTCTCCGCCACTCTAATATGTTCTGCTAGGCTCTGTGGATGCCAGCAATAATGATCACCTTACGATAGGTTGAGTTAGATTACGTTTGGTTATGTTATGCTTGTCTGGATCAGATTTGGATAGCCTTAACTCTTCTGCTGTACCCTGCGTCCTATGGATTGCGGCGCTCTCCGCCACTCTAATATGTTCTGCTAGGCTCTGTGGATGCCAGCAATAATGATCACCTTACGATAGGTTGAGTTAGATTACGTTTGGTTATGTTTGGCCAGGCTGGTTCTGGTTTCGAATGCTTTGACTTCT
>NW_016914859.1:0-28420 GCF_001483705.2 Eufriesea mexicana
TTACTGTCAGCGCCCTTTGATCTCTTTAGCACCTAAGCCACCACTTAGGTAATCCGCAACAAATAACTATATATCATCCTTCAAGAAGACAAGCACAATTATCTAGATTGTTTAAACAACCACAACCACCGAAGGACGCTGAAGTTAACATACACCCCCAACATCATAGCAACCAATCAGCAACAGGATTATATTACCACCGAGAGAGTCAGTACCAGTCAGTCAGTCAATAACATTCGAAGAGTTCAGAAGAGTTATCCGGAACAACTACATAAAATACAGTCCACTATAAACACAACGTTCCTCAAGAAATTTGGTTCGTCATTAACCGTCGCCAATTGAGGTCGACCTATTGACGATATACAGCAGGCATTCCTCGTGAGAAACCTGAGACCCTCTTGATTCCCTCTGGTGGTAATACAAAGAAGTGAGAATGGAGTATTATAATTTTAAATCGCTATTTTTAAACTAATTTTCAAAATAAGAATTTTAGAAATTCTTCAAATTTTGTGCAAATTAAAATGTGTTAAATATAATTTTGTTCGCGTAATAATATTATCTCATAATCACAAGATTTGACATGAAGAATTCGTGATGAGATAGGCTCGTCATTTTAGTGCAAATGAGTAAGACTGAAGTACTATAATTCCAAATTGCTATTTTCTTTTTAAACTAAATAATTGGAAATTGAATTGAATAAAATAGTCAGACATTTCAGTAGTGTTAATTATTAATACTAGTACTTGTAACATGAATCTAAATAAAATATACATACACGATTATAATTCAAATTGCATAATAAAAATAAATAAGTGTACAGAAGTATGCTCCTATCTCGTTGTCAGTAAAAATCACCTCTGGTGGTGTGTGTGTGTGACTGGTCGCCACATATCTTTTGTCTTTGCTTAACCTTCCCCTGCGTGTTTCCAAACGAATAACCATTCGCTACGTAGCCGGCTGCTAGAGTTAGCTCGAAGACACCGCGAGGATTATGGCATAGACTCGAAACAATCGAGACTGGAGACTCCTCGAACCGTTCGCAACGAATGGCACGCATAACCTTAAGTGGGACTGTCATCCGGCATCTTGGACACCACGGACCGCGTACGCTTATGCATGTACTATGCGTGGCTGAAAAGAAGTCATCTAGTTCGGTTGCGCGGCAAGAGGGATATTCCACTAGTAATACCCACTCTTCTATGACATTCCCAAAACTACTACTTCCAAGTTCGGTAACGTGATACGTTTACATAGGCGTAAGATATCCGCGAAAGAAACGTTATCTCAGAGTTAACTTACAATGAATTGGAAGCACTACTACGCCAGGCAATAAACGAAACGACACCAAATGATCGGAAAGGATTTTGTAAACACGTAGAAACGCTGGAACACGAATATTGGAAGAAAGATGGAATAATAGAAGACGCAACTGACGACCTGGAATTGGAAATACAAAGCAGTGAGTCGGATAAGGAATCAGATAACAATAGCTCAAAGATTTATAAAGTAAAGAAGTACAAAAGTAATAATAATTAACATCATTTATGAAAATTGATTTAAAATTTAAGATGTATTTTTTATGATAAATTAATTATGTAATTGCATCGTACTAGATAACCGTTTAAAAAAATCATACGATACAACATAAATATAAAAAATATGTGTACAGTACATCACGTTTGCTGCATAATGCAATGAAAAGTTAATCGAGATGCTAATTAGTAATTAGTAATTGCAAATAATCGCGTGTTCATCGGAAGAATCCGAAGTTAATATGCTTTTGGGATGAGTCTACGCTCATGCATCTATTTGTTGCGTCTGTTTCACTTTGTCTCGTTGCTTCGTTCGCTTTCTTTGTCACATGGTGTTCTATGACCGGGCTAATAGGAAGGGATCAGTTCTGCCAATAAGGGAAGCGTTTTACTCTACTTCTGCCATGATGTTAGAATGGTTGAGCTGGTGGGAATTCGGTCCTGCAAGTTTCTCAGATGACTTCTTTTCAGCCACGCATAGTAGGTCGTCCGAAGACACGCGTTTGCGGGCGCAAACACGAAATGAATTTTCCAAAAACCACACGTCGCGACTGACCGAGCGCCAATATGGCGCACAATAACGCATCGACGCGTCACGACGGCCAGCCGGAAAAATGCGTTCCCCACGGGAGCTCATTCCACGTCTATGCTAAGCTCTCCAACGAGGGGACTCGCGGAAAGAAAGCTCTTTCAATGGGTAATGAAGCGTGAAGCTGGCGTATGCAGAGACGAAGATTATCGGAATTGCTTCTTCGCGGTGAGAAATTGTATTGTAATAGGGAGTTATTGTTTGCAAGGTTTGAAAGTCCTCGTGTGTCGTTTGAGAAACGTGCGGTTGAATGTTCTTTAAGTGGATCTCGGTCTTTCATGCGGATGAAAAATTGCAAACTTTATTTATCAGGTTGTCGAATCGATGATCAGATAAGTCAGAGATTTTTTAGGTATTTATTTACGCTGGGAAATCCCTAGGGCAGTGGTGTCAATCAAGTGAAACCTCAGGACGGGACGAATCGAAGCTGGAAATTGAATTCACTGAAACGATAAAATGGAACTTTGAGAAAAAAGTTCGTCGTGTTTTGGATATTCATTAAGGAAGAAATAAATGTGAGAGATAAGTTTCCAAATGTATGTAAATGTATTTTTTTATTGATAGATTTTTAAGGCTCTAGGGAATTATTAGTAATACGTATATTACTATTTATGTTGACATTACATTTATATTTGAATAGGGCATAAATATAGTATATTTCGGGATTAAATAGAAACGATTTTGAATAGACACTAATATATATTTATAAATACAATGGATGCTTTCTAAAATCTTATGCATCATTAATAAAGGTATAATAAATGATTTGGCTAGAAAGGCACACTCTGTGTATCCAGTAAACAATATGGCAGCAATTATGTACCAAATTTTACAGAATTAATCTGCGGAATTATAATGTGTCACTATTAGGTATCGATTTTGGTTTAAAATCACGTATCTGATACTTTGATACTAAATTTATATTAAAGACAGACCAGCTCTTAGTAAAATATTTTAAGCGTTAGTAGATGTCATATTTTTATCAATATGTTACAATAATATAAATCGATAATCAGCTCCAGTATCTAATTTAATATTTTGGTATTTTGGTATTTTGGTATTTTGGTGACAAAACTGCTGCCAAACTGTTTGGTTGAAAGATAGTATGTATATTGATATAATTAATCAACAATTTCGAAAAATCTTTTCATATTTCTTTAGATATATATTTTTTTCTTTGTTTAATACTGTTGAATACTTGTTGAATATATATATATATTTTGTTGGATATTATAGTGGAAAGTTGGATGTGGTAATAAAATTAATAATTTGGTAATGAGATAGTGATGCATTCTTGACCATGCACTCTTACAGACTGGAGACGTCGGTCGTCAAAATACAAAAGCACAACGTCTCCCGCTTGCCCCACCATAGTCATTCCTGATGTACCAAATGGACACAGATGGCGACGTTGCCATAAATCCTGATTTTTAACATATTTTTTTTAAATGAACTTTGCAGCTTTTATTTTTAATTAACCTAACTTAATCATAATTGATTCTATACAAAAATTCACTTTTACATACATACTTACATTAAATCATTTTTTAATTTCACTTTTGTCCACTCATCTTTGGGTAAATGTAATGAGGTACATTCAGCTTTCTTCTTCTTCCAAATCACTATGGTACTACATTTCAAAATACATGTTACTCAGGATCCGCCACCCTATAACACAGTCTATGATCAAGGTCACTGAAGTTAAAATCTCCTTTCTCACATACTCACTTGAAATTCATAGATAAGAACTTTTTTGTAAATGTGTCAATATTATGAAAATAAATTATGTAGTCGATTGTATAAGATTCATTCGCGATAGTATTTTAAATATTTAACATAATTCTCATCTTTTATTCAATACACTAATAACACGTAAATATATTAAAAATAAGTTTAGCCATGTAATTAATCCATAGTCACACAATTTCCAAATTATTCCATATTATTTATTACTCTCGTATCAATATTAATTATTTCATATTACCTTCACCGCCCCACGTTTTAAAGGCTTTATTTGCATAACAAAGAAACAAATTTGCATTTTATCGCTCACTTTTCGCTCCTATTACCATGTTAAATATTAACCTCGGGGCTCGATCTCGGAATTATCCCGTTCAAATTTCTTGTAAAACAAATTCTTTAACCTATTAACCTACTTGAACAACAAAAATCTTCCAACTTTTCATCCTTCCCCTCGTTATCCTTATCCGACGATCGGTATTCGACCGCTTTGGTTGGCACAAGTGAATTGCAGGAGTTGGTACCACTGAACCTTTTTCTGTTGACACTCTGCCTACTGGTAAATTGCGTGACTTCAGGTTGCATACATAACCTGTACAGCGCGACATCGAGCGACACATGGGACGCGTGAATCGCGTGAATCGAACGCATGTACGGAATTACTGTTATAAGTGGATCCGGTCGTAAACATTCGCGTAGTTCGCGATGCAATTTATCGGGACAGTGCAACGGAGCGAAATCGTTAATCGGCCGACTCCTGACCGTATGAATTTTCAAATAACAATGCCTCGGTAATATCCGCTCGCTTATGCGCGTATTCTCGCAATTCTAACGCTCGCACATTACGTCCACCTATGAACGTAATCAGGGAACGAACAAATATAATTGTGCAAGTTGAATTGCACGAGCTGGCTCGTTTCTGGCAAGAGGAAAGATGACAGGATTGACGTTATTCAGCTTGTGTTCGATAATTCTGTGGTTTGGTATTGATAGTGATTTAAGGGGATGTAATGGCAACAGAATGCGTTTTCAGTATGAGCGTGGAGAATTATTACTATTACCCTTCGAGTGATGGATAATTTTGTAATGGAATTTATTCAGAACTGAATGTGGTTAATTCGAATAAAATTCTTTCCCATTTAATATACCTATCTTTATATAATCGGTATGAAAATCAAAATTTTTGGTACTAAAGAGATTAAAAATACATTAATTATTTGGTATTATTTCCATTTATGCAATTTTTGAATTCATTTATTAATTATAATATGCATAATAATTTATAAATGTTTGTAAGATATGATACTCTTAAGGGGAAATATATTTCTTACATTTATTAATTTATTATTTAGTATAGGAATGGTCAATTAAAAAGTGTCAATTACATCTGCTTCTAAACTTGAAGTCTCAATTATAAAACACGAAAAACAATATACAACTTTCTTCGTGGTTTTATAAAAATTAAATAATAATTCTTCCTCGTATAATTTTAATAATTCCATATTGTTGGTTAATAATTCCATTAATAATTCCAATTGTATTAGCAATGGTACAATAAATTTTAAAATTTAAAAGAGTCTCAATTATAAAACACGAAAAACAATATACAACTTTCTTCGTGGTTTTATAAAAATTAAATAATAATTCTTCCTCGTATAATTTTAATAATTCCATATTGTTGGTTAATAATTCCATTAATAATTCCAATTGTATTAGCAATGGTACAATAAATTTTAAAATTTAAAAGAGTCTCAATTTTAAAACACGAAGAACAATATACAACTCTCTTCGTGGTTTTATAAAAATTAAATAATAATTCTTCCTCGTATAATTTTAATAATTCCATTTGTTGGTTAATAATTCCATTAACAATTCCAATTGTATTAGCAATGGTATAATTAATTTTAAAATTTAAAAGAGTCTCAATTCTAAAACACGAAAGACAATATACAACTCTCTTCGTGGTTTTATAAAAATTAAGTAATAATTCTTCTTCGTATAATTTTAATAATTCCATATCGTCGGTTAATAATTCCATTAATAATTCCAATTGTATTAGCAATGGTATAATTTATTTTAAAATTTAAAAATATCTCAATTCTAAAACACGAAAGACAATATACATCTCTCTTCGTGGATTTATAAAAATTAAATAATAATTCTTCCTCGTATAATTTTAATAATTCCATATTGTCAGTTAATAATTCCATTAATAATTCCAATTGTATTAGCAATGGTATATTTAATTTTAAAATTTAAGAACGTCTCAATTCTAACACACGAAAAACAATATACAACTCTCTTCGTGGTTTTATAAAAATTAAATAATAATTCTTCCTCGCATAATTTTAATAATTCCATATTGTTGGTTAATAATTCCATTAATAATACCAATTGTATTAGCAATGGTATAATTAATTTTAAATATTCGTATCATATAATCCAAATCCTATATCGAAAGAATACTAATTTTATTAATTTTCTTTACACCAAACGCTTTTTCGCATAACCAATTCGAAAAGAAAGTATTAAAATAGAAGTTAGAATTTTTCGACTTGCCAAAGAAATAAAATTCTACTTACAATTACAAATTACGTTCCTCCTAACCTAACTTCTAAACATCTGCAGTTCGAAAACACCTATTTCGAAGTTCATCGGGTAGCAAGTCACGTGCGTAGCGAAAAAAGTGAGGTTAGGGCGCGTCTTTATTCGCGAGCGGAGAATAAATGATCCCGAATGGTCAAAATTCGTGACCACTATTTTAATTCGTGCAAGAGTGCTAAATAGTTACACGTGCATTTAAATGGCGTCCAGTGAAACACGCGTTGCATTCTTCATGCGTCTCGGTTATCTCGGAATTTCGCTTTGTTGCCTCGCGGTATGAAATATATTCTGCGAAATAAACGAGCGACCAGGCGGGTACTCGTGTGCATACTCGCGAATGCTACGAGATCGATTGGAAACGGAGCATTAAAGTTTTATACGTATGAAGCGGCGCGTGTGATCTAGCACCTTTATTCGGTCAATTGCGTCAGTGAAGGATTAAGCGCGGAATGAATATTATTGTTCGTCTGGTCGGGAGCGTGGTGGCCGGTGAGAAAGCTCATTAGAGATTACGGCAGAAAAGAGTTCATTTCGTTCAGGTGAATTCGTTTCCATTAACGATTCGCCATTCTTTTATTCTATCTTGTACCGAGCCTATTAAGACGACCTCTGGGTTAATTCCCAAAGGGAAAATTTATCATACCTCCCAACCGTTTTTCTTTTTTCTTTCTCTTGCATCGCGAGGAGTCGGTCAATTTTGTTACGAGTTAGTGGTCGACGAATATATGGAATTATCGAGGAGATAGTTATGTAAATATACAGGTTGGCTCATTTAACGGGACCACTTCGATAGTGCTCGGTTTTAATAAGTTCGTTCCTTCTGACTTTAGTAACACGGTTAACTTGACATAAATCGAGTGTCATTATCTTCTCGTTATTCTTTTGGATATTACCATTTACGAAAAATTAATTTTTTATTGATCTTCCATTAAGTAAATAATTGAAGATAACCGAGGTGGTCTCGTTACATGGCCCACGCTGTAAAAGGTGATACCTGATATTATCCTGATTTTCGTCAAAGTTATCTGTAACGAAAATGATATATACAGTTTACGATGAAATACCACACTCTATGATTTTTATTGTTTCTCGAGTGACTTCAAAGAGGTTTATCATGGAAAAAGATAATTTCGTTATAAATCAAATTTGATTTTACAAAGGAAGATTAACACTATTTAAAGCAGATGATAAAGATATTGAAGAAAAATTACTATCTTGAAAATATTTTCTTAAAAAAGGCAACAATGGATATTTTTAATTTATTTACCTCGTAAACCCAAGATGATAAGCAGCTTGTCTTGTCAGATTTGAATTTAGCACTTGAAAATATATAAGGAGCCTTTCCATTCGAAAAACAAAACCTCTACTTTTAATCTGCTTTTTGACACCTGTGTTGTCACTTTCTTTCATCCATTTTTCAAATAAACAAGTAAAATTTGCATAAAGAAATATAAACTGCAGTTAATATTCCTCTGTATTATTAATTATACCGGTACACGTGTAACATATGCATAGGTTGCAGTGGTTTCAAGAAATACTGAAAATTGCAAGATGTGCTATTACTTTGTCACGTACTATGTATTATATAATAGTAGAATCATTTCTAGATGGATGTATTATGGTTTGATGTTATTGGTTTCTTGAACTAATAAGTGTGAAAAGGACTGTGGCAATTAATTCCGTTCCTTTCTATGAAGTTATAAATATTTTATTACACTTGTCATTACAGTTACTTATTTTCTGTAAAAATAATTAAAGATAAAGATTTACGTTTCATTATTTTTTCAATTATTTAATTTGCTTTTGTGTATTATATAAAGTCTAGGAATACCTAAAACTATTTATGAATTCTTTAACTTTTAAAACATTTCTTTTTAAGCAGAAAATTAAATAATTCATATATTTAATAAATTAATGACTTTATATTTGTAAAATATATATTTTAAAAAATAATCTTTATATTCGTACTGTGCTATGGAAATGCACGAATAATTTCAAGCTTTCTAAGTACACTGTTAAACTCGTCATTCTTTTTCAGAACTGGAAACAATAGAGGGTATTGATTAAATGTACTATACGAGTACTTGGGTGAAGTACATTTTATCTCAAGACTTTTGTGAAGAGTTGAAAGAAGCGAATACTGCTTCGTAATTGTAAAGCAAAATATTTTCTAGATTTGTGTACAAATATTTCGACGATATTTATTCGACCAGAACTAACATATAAATATCAGATGTGCACGGGAAACTGATATATCTGACAGAAGAAGATTCTGTTTAACGTGTGCAGATATTTTATACTAAATGACAAATGATATTCTGCTAAATAGTAATTCTCACATTTACGTAAGAATAAGGAGTAAGTTATAAATGCTTAAATCGCATTGCGAGCTAAAGCATTACGAATTTAGTTTCAGAGCTAGGTAGTCAAACAACAAAGTAATCAACGTTTGTAAACTAAGTCCATTTAAATGGTCAATTTAATTATTGATTCCTACGAGTGGTGTACTATAAATCGATAGTGAAAGCAACTCGAACGTAAGTGATTCAATACTATTTGCGATTGACACTGACATAAATTGTTTCTAAACCAATTTATCTATGCCAATTACCAGTTTTTTATCAACTCATTAATTGAAACGATATACTTTTCTCTTTAAATTTTCGGCGTTAAATGACCTGCATATATACGTTATTTCTGCGAAATTAATTATGCATTGTTATATATTAATGCATCACACTAAGATCATCTGTAAATGACAATGACAATTTCTTTATGCATATCATTGACTTTTGATAATTTACGTGAAAAATAAAACGAGCGATTCTGATGACAAAGGCAATAAGTTTTTGAGTCGATTTTTCTTGATATTTGTAGCTATTTTTGGATAATAAAAATGTGATTATTGACATTTATCATACATAATATATTATAACTCAAGGAGATATGCAACGTAAAGGAGTAAGTCGAAAATATGCAATAAAATTTATTTTATGTTAGAATTAATTTTTGAGGAAATTAATTTTTATGTATAAGTATATTAAATAACTTAATTCATCACACTGTGGATTAATATCTCTACTTATATCTGTATTTATTGTATTAAATAACACACAAGAAAGCAATATGATAACAATGAAGAGATATTTATGGAAGAAAAATTACATTATTTTAGAAATGATTTTTGGAAATGATGCTTCCATTCTGTTGCATAGACAATTTGAATCTGTGTATTTTATTTTTATGATCACATTGTATTCCTTTTTAAATATATTTTTATATTTTATCAAATACCAAAATAGTATATTTTTAAATTACTCGATACTTTGAATTTTTAGAGATGAGTAAAGATATTAACATATAGTGACATTCATTTAATAAAAGCAGTTAAATGCACGATTATTCAAATATCAAAAATGAATTTTCTCGAAGCCAAAATTATATAATAAAATCTTATTCCACATTTCTGACGTAGCTTATTTTATTTCTTCGCTATCTTTTGTAATTACTATCTTCTCAGGTAATCTGAAGAATGAATGAACACCTTGTTTTTCTTATAGTATAAGAATGTGTGAATATATCTGTAAACATACGATTGTTTCTTGTTTCATATTTAGAAAGATATAGGAATAATAATTATTATAGCCACTTATTCGTCGAAGTTTGAGAAATCCTTGAGCTCAGACTCCGTCCCTCATGATACTTAGCAATCGTGAAGTTAGTAGATGGGGCGACAATAGTTACCCTAGTTAGAGAGGGATGAATAGTATTTAAGGACAAAGGTGAACGAATGACAGAGTCTTTTGGTAGGATTATGCATTGTGATCATTTTACGAGTATTCATTCAGAGAACAGGTCACGAGACATTGACACGGAATGTGATTATAATATAACAGCCTGAGAGACATCAAAATTGAATGTTATATCTTTAGAAATTCAAAGTAGGACTCTTTCATTCTTCTCATCACTTCTAAAGTTCATAGACTCTAAATAATTCCACGAATTTCTACATAGGATCAGCATCAACGATATTTGTTAATAATTCGCGATTCTATATCAATTTGATCTCGATATTTTATTCTATTTTTTCCTTTTTACGCTTGATGACTGTTGAATTAGAAAGGAAGCCAGATAAAAATTAGAACGTAGGCAAAATAAAATTCGCTTAAAATAAACTCGCATAAAATAATATCGCAACAGAGGTTAAAGGCTTTATTTTATAAACATTTGAAGGAGCACATCCGACAGGGTACGCCTCTTCTCGACAGCTAACTCAAAATTTTTGGATTTTCTTCCAAAGAGGAAAAATTCTCTCACTGCATCTAGACCCTTTCAGACAATGTCATAAATTCCTTACGTCTATTCCTGTTAGTGGTGGATGAAATACCAATAACAATAAGAACAATTCTTTATTTAATTACTAAAAATGATCAAACACAAATATTAAGTATAAATCTAATTAATTTCTCGCAGTCACATGCTCACACCTATTTTCACTATTACAACTCAATTACAACTGACCTATGCCCAATCTCTCTGGTTCGTTCTTTCTATTTTCATACATTACATGACATACACAATTCACGCAACACCTCATTCATTACACGCATACTCATTTATCACGATAACCTGAATCCATTAGATATTGGCATCCCATGCATACTTGTCCCATTCATCCCTTTCTTACAGACATCGCTCCTTTATTATATCAACGCATATATATTCAAAATCTATGTTAACTATTGCAACAAGAACTTTTACAGAATCTTGATGAACCTTGATAGAATGATAGAGCCTTGAGTATGTTTGGTTAGATAAGATGGAACCTTCATAATAGAACCTTGAATATTCATTGTTAGATGAGAGCAAGGATAAGAACAATAAGTCCATTTATCACAATAACCTGAATCCATTAGATACTGGCATCTTGTCCCATTCATCCCTTTTTTACAGACATCACTCCTTTATTATATCAACACATATATATTCAAAATCTATGTTAACTATTACCACATCTTTCTCATTTAACTTTTGTTAATCTCTGATTCCTCGCATTGGCATGTCGAAGATGCGCTGATTGGTTATTTTAAGAAATGTTAATTTGCCAATCAGTGGCATCCTAAGTGTCATGATCACCCTTCCATGCGCCCTTGGCTCGCCTTCTTTTGGTAAGAGTGGAACGATACACATATATATTCAAAATCTATATTAACCATTACCACAATTCCAACAATGTATACAACTTGCTCCTGCTTATAACTATTGTACATCTTTGAATGAATAAAAATATATATCCCCTTCACACCGTTCTTCTATTTATTTATTTATTTATTTCATCATTTATTTATCTAGTCAACCCCTTTCTCTTTACTCAGTTAAAAACAACAGCTGTATAGTTTTCGTGCCTATCTCTACATTACCATACACGCATTCTAATATAAAATAGTTCTTAGGTGTATATAATTCTAAAACTATAAGCGCGGTTTCGTGCAGCAAAGTAGCCGGCTGCATCTCTGAATATCTCTATCTGTCACCTTTAGCCACCCACCTTTGTCAACCCCTTGATTCGCTATTCTTTATCCCTCACCCGATCCATTCCGTGTATAAAGGCATCCACGAGAATTTTCTATCAACCAAATCATGCTCTCAGCGAGCCGTTTCCATCGTTCGTACAGGAAAAGTCGCGTAATTCAGATCACTTGGAATAATTTCTAGCGTGTGGTTCGAATCTGTTTAATGTCACGTGTGCTAATTGGAGAGTGAGGATTTGCGTGTCCAGGAAGAATTCGAAGGACTCTATTACCATTTGGAGGGTCTGCTTTGACAGTGTTTCATGGATATCTTTTTCTCTGATTTTCTTAACCCTTTGCACTCGAGAGGTGAGCTTCAGTCACCATTTCATAAAATTTGGAAGATCGATATTAATTAATATATCAAATTTAATTTAATGTAACAGTGTGCGAGGTATCGAAGTCAAATAATTCTACAATTCTATTGTTATATAATTCTTTATTTACTGCTCAAAAAGGTATTGTCAGTTGTTTAGTAGAGAATCTTTGAATTTCTACTCTTCTCTAGCCAAAAAATTGTCAAGTGCAAAGGGTTAAGTTTAATTCTAAGATCGAGAATGCTTCACACTGTAGCCATCGACCTCATAATATAAGTTTTTCATTTGTAACCCTTTTGTACGTTTTGTGTATCCTTTATGTATACATGTATATATTGAGAATATATACATATTAGGTTTTGATTATTACCTCCATCATTATTATTATTATTAATTAGAAGAATTTTTAATTTTACATCAGGTACAAGTTGAACAGTTTATCCTCCTTTATGAAATTATATATTTCATTCTTCATCTTCAATTAATTTTACAATTTTTTCATTACATATATCAGGTATTTCATCTCTTTTAGGTTCAATAAATTTAATAACTACTATTATATTAATAAAAAATTTTTATTCAGATTTAGATAAAATACTTTTATTTCCTTCATCTGTATTTATTACAATAATTTGTATTTGTTTTATGTATTCTTTATGTATTATATATATGTATATATATATATCCTTTTTTATCTACTTTTGGCACATAAAATGGCATGTTAAAAAAGGAAACAGAATGAAAACAACGTAGCTTTTCACGTTGCAACTTAATTTCGATATGTATATTAGGAAAATTTGAAAATAAAATTAAATTGTTAGTAGTATTTCAAAGTAACTTCTCAACTACGAATCTGTTTGAATAGAATCTCGAATGCGACAGAATTCCGGCTGAAAAGGATTAATGTTCACTTTCGTGTTTGATTCTCTTTTTATCTGAATTTGAAATATTTTTATCAGACAATTAGTATATAGCTTCGAAGGCTACCAGTTGTGAAAAAGAATTATTAGATACACATCGACAACACGCAGTAGAACGCAATATTTTTTTCCGAAATAAATCTAAATAAATCTAGCTAAATCTAACTGATATAGTTTCCAGGGCAATTAATATGTCAACGTCATTCGGAGTATTCGGTGTAACAATTTAGCGAACCTCTAGTTTTTCGCGACACGGGATGTTATGTCCCTTCACTGGTGGATGTGTAACTCGTTGCATCGATTCCCGATGCAAATCGGGTATGCATTTTAATCGAATGCGAAATATTGTAAAGTTAGTGGCAAACGAAATGGGAAGACCTAACCTAAACCGAAATTACTTGTTACGCGTTTCCCACTATTTCAGAGGAGACGTGTCCAAAAATTTTGGTCGATATGGACGACAAAAAGATGAAAGAATTGCGAAGTTTGTTAGTCGTGGATATTATATTTGAATGAAAACATTATATATTTATTAAACAATATTATAACTCAGGGTAAAAGGATTTTCCTCTCTTATTTACGTAAAAAAATTAGCTCACCACGATATTAGTCGAAAATGTCAATATAATGGAATTTTTTAGTCAAATCCTATTAGAATTGTAATGGTTAATTATCGATGAAATTTTCACTTACATTTTTTCGCGTTATTCGTATACACGATTACTCTCAATTAATTTAGAATTGTAACTGCACTATCCAAATACTCTCTCATTTGTTCTCTTTTCATTCTATATCACATAAATATACACAGTCTATACCACACTTTATTTATTACACGCATACTCGATCCACTCATTTTTTCTTACGGACATTATTTATTTTACATCAATATATATATGTTGGAGGTATCAAGGGGGTATCACGTCGTTCCCTTGATCTTCCTGTGCCGCGTGGTTTCCGCCCGAAATAATTCGTCTTCGCGGTTGTAAGGCGCGAAGATATCCCGATGTGGATGGACGGTTCGACGCGACACGGTATCTCGTCGACTTAACGAGGAGATACGAAAATCGTCTCGTGTTAGAAGAGAACTGTCGTCTCTGACGTGTCGAAAGGAAGAAGTTTAGAAAGAACCGGTGTGTTCGATGTTTCGAAAAGAACTGTTTCTGAGCGAACCCGTGTCTCTCAGATCTCGTACGGAAGTGAGCTCCTCGATCTTCCTAAGATCGGCCTTAGGAAAAATCGGGAGCTCGCCAAATATGATTGGCTGTTTTTGACCAAGGGCGTTCCCTTGGTTCGCAAATCGGTGACCGTGGAGAAAGGGAAGGTTCCCCCAAAAAGCAACGATAGTGGAGGAAACCCTCTCCTCCAAGGTGGGGTACCTGGGGTCCACCCGCGCGCTGGTGACCCCATCGGTCGTTTATTACCCCTAGCGAGGGCCTGAGGCTTCCAACGTGTGCGGACCACGTGGAGCCCTCAGGCCTATTGTCAGCCAAGTCTTAAGAGCCGTCGCCTAATTTCGTTAAATTAGGGATTTCCAGGATTCTCGTGTTCCGCGACACGAGAAGTCAAAATTATAACTATTGTACATCTTTGAATGAATAAAAATATATATCCCCTTCACACCGTTCTTCTATTTATTTATTTATTTATTTCATCATTTATTTATCTAGTCAACCCCTTTCTCTTTACTCAGTTAAAAACAACAGCTGTATAGTTTTCGTGCCTATCTCTACATTACCATACACGCATTCTAATATAAAATAGTTCTTAGGTGTATATAATTCTAAAACTATAAGCGCGGTTTCGTGCAGCAAAGTAGCCGGCTGCATCTCTGAATATCTCTATCTGTCACCTTTAGCCACCCACCTTTGTCAACCCCTTGATTCGCTATTCTTTATCCCTCACCCGATCCATTCCGTGTATAAAGGCATCCACGAGAATTTTCTATCAACCAAATCATGCTCTCAGCGAGCCGTTTCCATCGTTCGTACAGGAAAAGTCGCGTAATTCAGATCACTTGGAATAATTTCTAGCGTGTGGTTCGAATCTGTTTAATGTCACGTGTGCTAATTGGAGAGTGAGGATTTGCGTGTCCAGGAAGAATTCGAAGGACTCTATTACCATTTGGAGGGTCTGCTTTGACAGTGTTTCATGGATATCTTTTTCTCTGATTTTCTTAACCCTTTGCACTCGAGAGGTGAGCTTCAGTCACCATTTCATAAAATTTGGAAGATCGATATTAATTAATATATCAAATTTAATTTAATGTAACAGTGTGCGAGGTATCGAAGTCAAATAATTCTACAATTCTATTGTTATATAATTCTTTATTTACTGCTCAAAAAGGTATTGTCAGTTGTTTAGTAGAGAATCTTTGAATTTCTACTCTTCTCTAGCCAAAAAATTGTCAAGTGCAAAGGGTTAAGTTTAATTCTAAGATCGAGAATGCTTCACACTGTAGCCATCGACCTCATAATATAAGTTTTTCATTTGTAACCCTTTTGTACGTTTTGTGTATCCTTTATGTATACATGTATATATTGAGAATATATACATATTAGGTTTTGATTATTACCTCCATCATTATTATTATTATTAATTAGAAGAATTTTTAATTTTACATCAGGTACAAGTTGAACAGTTTATCCTCCTTTATGAAATTATATATTTCATTCTTCATCTTCAATTAATTTTACAATTTTTTCATTACATATATCAGGTATTTCATCTCTTTTAGGTTCAATAAATTTAATAACTACTATTATATTAATAAAAAATTTTTATTCAGATTTAGATAAAATACTTTTATTTCCTTCATCTGTATTTATTACAATAATTTGTATTTGTTTTATGTATTCTTTATGTATTATATATATGTATATATATATATCCTTTTTTATCTACTTTTGGCACATAAAATGGCATGTTAAAAAAGGAAACAGAATGAAAACAACGTAGCTTTTCACGTTGCAACTTAATTTCGATATGTATATTAGGAAAATTTGAAAATAAAATTAAATTGTTAGTAGTATTTCAAAGTAACTTCTCAACTACGAATCTGTTTGAATAGAATCTCGAATGCGACAGAATTCCGGCTGAAAAGGATTAATGTTCACTTTCGTGTTTGATTCTCTTTTTATCTGAATTTGAAATATTTTTATCAGACAATTAGCATATAGCTTCGAAGGCTACCAGTTGTGAAAAAGAATTATTAGATACACATCGACAACACGCAGTAGAACGCAATATTTTTTTCCGAAATAAATCTAAATAAATCTAGTTAAATCTAACTGATATAGTTTCCAGGGCAATTAATATGTCAACGTCATTCGGAGTATTCGGTGTAACAATTTAGCGAACCTCTAGTTTTTCGCGACACGGGATGTTATGTCCCTTCACTGGTGGATGTGTAACTCGTTGCATCGATTCCCGATGCAAATCGGGTATGCATTTTAATCGAATGCGAAATATTGTAAAGTTAGTGGCAAACGAAATGGGAAGACCTAACCTAAACCGAAATTACTTGTTACGCGTTTCCCACTATTTCAGAGGAGACGTGTCCAAAAATTTTGGTCGATATGGACGACAAAAAGATGAAAGAATTGCGAAGTTTGTTAGTCGTGGATATTATATTTGAATGAAAACATTATATATTTATTAAACAATATTATAACTCAGGGTAAAAGGATTTTCCTCTCTTATTTACGTAAAAAAATTAGCTCACCACGATATTAGTCGAAAATGTCAATATAATGGAATTTTTTAGTCAAATCCTATTAGAATTGTAATGGTTAATTATCGATGAAATTTTCACTTACATTTTTTCGCGTTATTCGTATACACGATTACTCTCAATTAATTTAGAATTGTAACTGCACTATCCAAATACTCTCTCATTTGTTCTCTTTTCATTCTATATCACATAAATATACACAGTCTATACCACACTTTATTTATTACACGCATACTCGATCCACTCATTTTTTCTTACGGACATTATTTATTTTACATCAATATATATATGTTGGAGGTATCAAGGGGGTATCACGTCGTTCCCTTGATCTTCCTGTGCCGCGTGGTTTCCGCCCGAAATAATTCGTCTTCGCGGTTGTAAGGCGCGAAGATATCCCGATGTGGATGGACGGTTCGACGCGACACGGTATCTCGTCGACTTAACGAGGAGATACGAAAATCGTCTCGTGTTAGAAGAGAACTGTCGTCTCTGACGTGTCGAAAGGAAGAAGTTTAGAAAGAACCGGTGTGTTCGATGTTTCGAAAAGAACTGTTTCTGAGCGAACCCGTGTCTCTCAGATCTCGTACGGAAGTGAGCTCCTCGATCTTCCTAAGATCGGCCTTAGGAAAAATCGGGAGCTCGCCAAATATGATTGGCTGTTTTTGACCAAGGGCGTTCCCTTGGTTCGCAAATCGGTGACCGTGGAGAAAGGGAAGGTTCCCCCAAAAAGCAACGATAGTGGAGGAAACCCTCTCCTCCAAGGTGGGGTACCTGGGGTCCACCCGCGCGCTGGTGACCCCATCGGTCGTTTATTACCCCTAGCGAGGGCCTGAGGCTTCCAACGTGTGCGGACCACGTGGAGCCCTCAGGCCTATTGTCAGCCAAGTCTTAAGAGCCGTCGCCTAATTTCGTTAAATTAGGGATTTCCAGGATTCTCGTGTTCCGCGACACGAGAAGTCAAAGGAAAAAGGTAAAGCAGTCAAACATGCGGAAGGCATGGAGCGGAAAATTCCGATGCCGAATTGTTTGACCCTAAGACCTGGCTGTTGGAAGACCGTAACGGGTCTTCTTTGTTCCACGACGGAACATATATATGGAAGTATGAGAAAGTAAGTGAATGGAGTATGCGAGTAATAAATGAAGTGTGGTGTAGGCTGTGTATATTTATGTGATGTATGAATTAAAAGAGAACAAATGAGAGAGTTGTTGAATAGGTCAGTTACAATTCTGAATCGATTGAGAGCAAACGTGTATACGAATAATATAAGAAAGTGTAAGTGAAAATTTATGTATATATATATTAAAAATGTATGTCAACCATTACCACAAAATTTTCGTCAGAATCGCTCCATTCGATTCGATATATTTTCTTCGTGCAATATCAAGTTGAAAATTCAACCTTATCACAGATTTCCGCAGAACAGTGAAGTGACAATGTTGTTAGTGATGGATGAAATTTAATAACAACAAGAACAATTCTCTGTTTAATTAGAAAGATTATAAAACACAAATATAACGTTTAAATATAATTAATTTCTCACGATTACTCTATCACAGGACTTCTCATTATTATATCTCAATTGCAACTAACGTATCCGAAATCATTCACTTTTTTCTTTCTTCTCGATACATTACATTGACATAAACAATTCACACGCACCTCAATCATTACACGCATTACTCATTTATCATAATAACCTGAATTCATTACATATTGGAATCCCATACATACTTGTTCCACTCATCACAACACATATATACTTAAAAATCTATGTAACCACTACCACATATCTCTCGCTCTCTCGCATTCTTATTAACACATGTTTACCATTTCACGATTCTTCTAAACATATTTTATCACATTCACACTAGATTCCACATATTATATTTATATCATCCCAAATCACTTTCATTTATTCTACCTCGATACCATTCACACGTATAAAACCAACACTCACACTCTCATAAAACCAATACTTACAATACTGACAATGAGAGAGGAGCATAACTCTGAACACTTATTTATTTTTATTATGCAATTTGAATTATAATAGATTCATGTTACAAGTGGGTGGTTCTTGTGGCGATTCTTATTTTAAAAATTAGGTTAAAGAGAAAAAAGGAATTTGGAATTATAGTACTCCATTCTTACTCTTTTGTATTAAAATAACGAGCCTATCTCATCACGAAATCTTCATGTCAAATCTTGTAATTATAAGCTACTATTATCACGCGAACTTAATTATATTTAACATATTTTAACTTGCACAAAATTCGAAGAATTTTAAAAATTTTTATCTAATTCTATGGTGGATGTAATAAATGTATAGAGATTAATTAAAATAAAATACTAATTCGATATAAAATACTTTATAACTAAATCGTAGTACAAAGGATTAATAATTGAAATAAGTGTCATTGGCTCAAAAATTAGAAGTTAAAAAATGCTACTATAGCTACTACCACAAATGTTTCTATTATAATTTTTATTACCAATATTATGTTATTTCTTCATTATTATTATTTCAAAAAATTTTCAATAAAAGAAAAGTAAAGTAAAGAATAGTAAATAGACTTAGGACTAATATAGATTAATACGTCTTTACTCAAAATTCGACATTCTATATTATGGTATAAAAAATGTAATATTCCATTCAAAACAGCAAAGTTGATCTTCAAGCCTCAAAAACTCTTCCTCCTATATAGAAGATAAATACAGTATATAATGTACTACTTTAAACCATGCAACTTTGTATACAAAACTTTTTCGTGCATACTTTAGAAGTTATAGAAGTGTGCAAGTTGCTCCACTCTGTATTTATGTATATTGCTTTCAATAGATGCATTCCTTATATTTCTGGAAAATATGAGAAATGCAGTTCGATTCGTTCACAGTATACCGACAACAATGTTAAGTAGCTCCGATTAACCCTTTCACTCTTAGTCACCGTTTGTTTTAATATTTTGCAGCTGAGGTAACGAATATGAGGCCATAACTACACTAGAAGCCACTACACACGTAATATTGAAATGAATACACTTTTTTTTTTTTATTTAAATATAAATGGTGTCTTCGAGCTTCGAAAGATATAAAAAATAACTTCCAATTGTTATATATTTATAACAAAAATATTTTCGAATGCAAAGGGATAGTACCAAAATGGCGCTGCAGATGTCGCTGACAGTCAGGGCCATGAGCAGTGTGTAGCTGTTGCCATTTTCTGTCAAGTACTAAAATGAAAAATATTGCTTAACGTTCTATTTCTAGTATTTATTATCAATTTACTGCTATCAAATTCTGTCGAATATTTTAAATGCTTCTAATACTTAAAGGAAAAACCTTTTTTTCCATAAACCATTATTTAGGTAAATAATGGGAAATAAAATACTTAGACAGTGAAAAAAGCCATTGACGTGGTACCTGCATTCATTGGCTCCCAAACACCTTATATCCCCTTATATATTAAATATTTCGAATTGCTACTTTAGAAGACGAAATGCTTGTACTGTTACTTTCGACTGATTTTATGAGCTCTCTGTGTCGTTTGAACGAACTGTACATGCCTTGTGTAAATGGGCACGGTCCGCGCATGCGCTTCGCGAGATACGATGCATTCGATCTCGGATTTGAGGATGGCTACTGTATTTTCCTAAAAAGCTACAAACCTGGTGACTTCTAATCAATTGATGCATCGGCCCTGGGCGAGCTGAAAGCAATTTAGTACTTGGAAGCAGAGTTGGAGCGGCTGTGAGTAGCCGAGGGCCTGTTTCTTCTCTCGCCGGTTCACGAGCAACAATTAAAGTTTCCGGCCCCTTATTTCGATTTCGCTCGTTCGAAGAAGTTGCAAATACTTGGTAAACTTGTTCCTTGCACTTCTCTCGATGGTTCACGTATAAAATACCGTTGGCTTCGAAGTAATTCGATCACCCGTTGCTTTTCCAAGTCGGTAATCAAATTCAAAATTCGTGAAAACTTTCTCTTTAGGTATTACCATATTTATTTATTTTATTGTTTATATTTACTTTTTATTATTACCTATATTTATATTTATATTTTTCACGCCTTATTTATTTGTTACATTAATTACTTATTAATTATGTTGGTTTTCCAAGTCGGTAATCAAATTCAAAATTCGTGAAAACTTTCTTTTTAGGTATTACGTATTTCACTATATTTATTTATTTTATTGTTTATATTTACTTTCTATTATTACCTATATTTATATTTATATTTTCTACGCCTTATTTATTTGCTACATTAATTACTTATTAATTATTTTTAATATATAGATAATTACCATTAATTAATTATTTTCTATTATTATGTATATTTGTATTTATATATTTTCTGTCCTATTCATATTTTTTATTAGTTATATTTATTTTCGTGATATTTATTTATTACGTTTATTTATTTTGTGTATTTACTTTAAATATTCATTTTCATTTTTATGCTATATATATATTGTTTTATTCAGATATGTTGGGAGGTTACTTTTATTATACGTAAATTAATTTTATAGATGTTTACATGCACATATTTATTTCAATTACAGTATTGCTTTTTTTTATCAATACGAGATTGGAACGAGATTAATACAGTTAAATGCATTCCGGGTTAATGGCTTGATCCCTCCAGCTCGTAATTCTTTTCTGCCTGATAATCCGACGAACCGATAATTTTTGGCAACTGTATCTGAGCAAATCTGAACCACTAATTAAGTTATTAATATAAATTGTAAATGAATTATTGTGATATACAGTCGTTTACAACATTTTGCACGTTTTAAATTTCGTTTCTTCTTAATTCAATTTTGCAATTATGATCAAAAATTTTCAAACTATAATGTAGCATTAAATTAATCTGATAGAAAATTTATCTGATATTTTATAAGACGATATAATAATCTTTTTCTTTCAATTATATTTTTACCTAAATATTTAAAATATATTCAAAAATGATATATAATATATTGTTTCTCATAAATAGGTAATATGGTTTTAAAGAATAAAGAATATTCTTTACACGAATTTTTTAATTAAGACAAGAATTTGTAAAATATATTTTAATGTCTTAGAAGTGACCTAAAAGATTCAAAAAAGTCAAATAAATGATACATATACTAATAATTAAAGTTTTGTAAAATTTATTTCTTTTGATATTTTATAATTTCCTTTTTACTTGTAAATTTTTATTTTTCAATGACTTCACGTTGAAACATTTTTATACATTTATTGAATGGGACAAAGATAGTTTTAAAACCCGTATTACTTTTGTAAAAGATGTCACATATTTCTATCTGACATCGGTATAAATTTATATACTTTCATAATTTATACTTACTTATTTCATTTCAAACGAATAATTTATTTTATCCACATATTCTTATTATACGAGTTCTTCTGTAAAAGTACGAGTTAGTATAATTCACTTCCTACATTAACGTACTATTATTCCACGTCATTATTCGTAACATTATTCCTGTGAATCAATTAATCTATACATCATCTGTATTCATATATTAATATATGCGTAATTATGATTAATATTCAAATATACGCTTATAATGTATAATTAAAACAAGAATTAATGCAAGAAATGTAAAGTATGGTGTCATTGGTGACGAGTTGTATTTTCCTCCAACTAGACCATTGTCTGTGTTGTATTTGAATCTAACGGGATGTCGTTCAAACTGATTGATAGTGCACGAGGTGAACACGAATTTTCATCAGACGAAATTTCACTGCAACCTCAAGAGTGATTCAAATAGAATCGTGTTTAATATTTAACCCTTTGCACTCGACGACCTTTTCGTTACAGAAAAATAGTAATTCGAAGGCTTTCTGTCATAGAGTCGACGAAATTTTGAAAATGGTAAATGAGAAATCATATGCAAATTAAGACGTAGAATTATTTTTCTTCGACATTCCACACATCGTTATGTAATTTTATATTTGATATATTAATTAACGTCGATCTTTAGAACTTGATTAAATGGTGACTGAGAGTCACCTCTCGAGTGCAAAGGGTTCAATCAACACAAATTCTAAATCAAGTTCGTTATAGTATCTATAACCCTTTTCAAATTAGCAGGATATCTCTGTATATATATATTAATACCTATTATTTTAGATTTATATAATTTAATGTTAAATATTAATTTATTAATTTTATTTATTTTATTTTTATTGTTTATTATTTTATTAATTGAATGAATTAATGGTTATTTTAATTGATTAATTTAATTATATATATATAGTATAAAAATTACAATTAATTTCCAATTAAAAAATTTAAATAATATTTTAATATATATATACAATTTAAAAATATTTAAATTATATAAAAGTAAAAATTTACATTTTAATTTCGACTTAAAAATATATATATATATTTGACCTAATACAGGAATAATGTGAGCATGTATTTTTGGAAATAGGAGAGGAAGTAAATGTGGAACTGTAGCACTCGAGTAAAATATAAACTATCGATTTATTGGAAAAGGATTCTATTTTATCATCATCTACAGTTTTTGATTCACGAATTCCGGATTATGGAGCTACCATCTGCTGAAGTATAATATAAAGTGGTTAACCATTATTCATATCTTCTATCGAAAATCAGTGAATTAATATACCTATTTCACGGAGATGAGAAAAATATCTGATTGTCGGTAACATGATAAAATTATCTTTCTTAGCGTAATTATGAAGATGAGACGTGCGTATTTTCATCGTTAAAAATGAAAACTTATAGCTAATAATGATTCTAAAAAATCGCAAATATAAAATAAATTTGTTTCGTGCGAAGTGTTCTTTTTGGAATAAATTTGACTTTAAATATTTAGATGCTACGTATACGTCTATTTCTGCTTATCTGCAAAACATTTTAACGTTAAAGAAGGAAAAAGGCATCAAAATACAAAATACAGAAGACTGATTATAAAAATTTATTGTAAATATTAAAATTGTGTTCTCAACAGAGCTGAAAATAGTTTCGACAACATTTTAACTAATGAAATTTTTCGTGTAGGAATATCTTGTTTCACTGTATATTCCCAATTACCTAGTACAATAAATACGAATATAAGTAGGGATATTTGTCTTTAGCGAGATCCATTAAGTTATTTATTAACAGATAAATATCTCCCAAATATTCAAAGTATGCCTCAAAAACGAAGCTTTATAGAAAATATTTTTATTCTATATCTTTGATTTATTTTTTCGTGTAGAATTACCTTCTTCTTGATTCTATTAGGACACCTTGTATAACATCAAACAACATAGGGAATGAGATAAAGCGAAATCAAATAGAATAAAGCATCGGCGTAGACGTAGGATAAGTATTAACCCTTTGCACTCGGCCATCTTTTCGTTACAGAAACATAATAATTCGAGGACTTTCTGCCATAAAGTCGCCGATATTTTCAAAATGATAAATAAGAAGTGCAAATTAATTGTAAGACGTAGAATTATTTTATTATTTTTAATTAATTTATATTTTTGTATTTAATTATTATATTTTATTTTCCACACGTCGTTGGGCAATTTTAAATTCGAGATATTAACTAACAATGATATTTAGAATCCGATTAAATGGCGATTGGGAGTCGCCTCTCGAGTGCAAAAGGTTAACTATTTAACATAAAGTAGAAAGGTTGATAGGATATATCATTCTACTATGTTAGCATGGCAGCATGTGTCACTAAAAATCTGAAAGTAGGGATTTCAGAATTATGAAAGTAGACACTTGTCTTTGTTTCATCTCGTTAATCATCTTTCCATCTTCGCACATTGAGATATAAAGATTTCGTAAGAACGTATAGTTGATTCAACAGATAAAGTGATGTGACACACTGAATTACGTGCAAACATACTAATTTAAGATATTTCCAAGAGACGTTGATTTCGAATGGATTATACCCTTGTTAGGTATTATTGATGATAATTTATGAAAAATTCAAGGATCTCAAGTATTCGAGATATTAAGCAGGGTTTAGTGGTAGTAAATTGGTAGTAAGTGGTAGTTAATAAACCACTTCAAAATTGATACTTAATCAACAATTTACCTGCGTTTTATTACCTCATGTTAAATATGTATGGGTACAAACTGCAGACAATCTTGACCATCCTATAGTGTTATTTCGGTATCAATGGAGGTTATGATATAATAATTTATGACCTCACTGTATCGCGAAAATTATCAGTATATTATGCAACTATGACTTATCTATTAGTATATCTTACCTATTACTATGACTTACCTATTACTGTGTCCTAAGGAACTTAGGAGTAGAACCTCAAAAGTATAAATGGTGAAATCAGATGAAGGAAACGAAAGAATTTTTCGTCGATAGTCATTTCATCTCTGTATAAAAGCGTGTAAAGACTTCAAAATATTCACATTTTTCGAAATAAAAGTATCGTTATTAACACGTTGATTACCGTATAATGAATGGCTCTTAACTTGCCAGTGGCGCCGCGGCGCGGCGAGAATCGGTAACTGGTAACTTCCAGATTCGTAAAAGCATTTGCTTTGAATAAAGGGAAATATGTTAACAATTTTCAGTGTCGTAACTAATTAAAACACCACGAAGCATATTTAAAAAGTTTTATCTTTAACTGTATTAATTATATTATGCGTGCATATTATGCATATCAAACTTTTATAATATGAATAAGACCTTATATAATACAACGTTAATTTTTATGCAGCAGACCAGTTATATAAAATTGCTTCAACAATGTGGTAAGATAATTATGGAGACCTTTTACAGGAATGATATTATTAATGTTAGATAAATGGAGATAAAAGGATTATTAAACGAATGAAGAATGTGTGGACAAAGATAATTTAGTATAAAATGGTGGAATTATGAAAAGTAAAAAATGGAACTGGAAATCCCCATACCACTTCACTCCAATACTCTGACAAGGGCCTACTGTGCGTGGCTAAAAAGAAGTCATCTCGTTCGGATGCGGGGCACGAGGGGTATTTCACTAGTAATACCCACTCTTCTATGACATTCCCAAAACTACTACTTCCAAGTTCGGTAACGTGATACGTTTACATAGGCGTAAGATATCCGCGAAAGAAACGTTATCTCAGAGTTAACTTACAATGAATTGGAAGCACTACTACGCCAGGCAATAAACGAAACGACACCAAATGATTGGAATGGATTTTGTAAACTCGTGGAAACACTGGAACACGAATATTGGAAGAAAGATGGAATAATAGAAGACGCAACTGAAGACCTAGAATTGGAAATACAAAGCAGTGAGTCGGATAAGGAATCAGATGACAATAGCTCAAAGATTTATAAAGTAAAGAAGTACAAAAGTAATAATAATTAACATCATTTATGAAAATTGATTTAAAATTTAAGATGTATTTTTTATGATAAATTAATTATGTAATTGCATCGTACTTGATAACCGTTTAAAAAAACCACACGATACAACATAAATATAAAAAATATGTGTACAGTACAGCACGTTTGCTGCATAATGCAATGAAAAGTTAATCGAGATGCTAATTAGTAATTAGTAATTGTAAATAATCGTGTGTTCATCGGAAGAATCCGAAGTTAATACGCTTTTGGGATGAGTCTACGCTCATGCATCTATTTGTTGCGTCTGTCTCACTTTGTCTCGTTGCTTCGTTCGCTTTCTTTGTCACATGGTGTTCTATGACCGGGCTAATAGGAAGGGATCAGTTCTGCCAATAAGGGAAGCGTTTTACTCTACTTCTGCCATGATGTTAGAATGGTTGGGTTGTTGGGAATTCGGGCCTACAAATTTCTCGGATGACTTCTTTTCAGCCACGCATAGTAGTGACAGTACCACAAAGCTGCCACAGATACCTAAACTACGTACTTCGTTCAAAAGCTGTTCTCAATTTCCACCTTGAACTTACGTCTACCTCTCATTGGCGCAGCTTTATCACTCGGCAAAACGATTCCTATTGACCAATTCGTCCACGTTGAAACGAACGGAATAGCATCGTGACCTGTAATGACTCTAATGCCAGCCAAGACGCAGCACTCGTTTGGGAAACGCTTCAATCCCTCGTTTCTCGACGATAGGCCAAGCAAGAAAGTGACGTTTGCACGATTACTAATTCGATTAACGAAAAACAGCGGGTCGCGAACAGAGGGAATGACTTATCGATGAGTCGGTCGATACGAAAAGGCCGGTGGCGTAATTAATCTTCCGAGTGCGGTGGACGTGGCGCCATCAATTTTCGACGAGGCCGGTCAGCGGTGCACGCGTTAATGAAAACGATACCGATCGGCGTACTTTTATCGTCGTATAATAATAATCAAATTATCGCGCGCGTGTCGTTGATAAGCAGGACAGGTCCAGGTTGTGGCCAGTCGTGTTTGCGAATGCATCAGACCTAGTGAATAATAAGCGAAACAGAATGTGTCTCGTGGTCGATGGGTGAGCGCGTGGCCTGGCCCGCTATAGTTACGCGCACGGACAATGTTTGTTTATGCATTGTAATGAAACATGCTGACGGAATCACGCGGTGGGGATGAATCGTGTCTTTTGTGGAGAAATTGGAAAATGAAAAGTGTTGCGTTCCGAACACTGCAGCACTCTCGATTCGAGGAGTTTCGCGAGGTTGTAAGGCCTGCTACGCTGACGCGACAGACTTGAAGATGCGGTCTAATCAAACTCGAGTGATCTAGACCTGGTTAGGGTTTTAAAATGATCGATTGAAACGTTATTTGCCGATTTTAACGAAATATGACGAAGCGAAGTGAAGTCGTTGGTTGAGTTTAGTCTGCTTATTATTGTAGCGACTATATCATTCTCATTTTCGCCACTAGATGGCCACTAGATTCGCCACTAAATCCTCCAATATATATATATATATAACTTCCCAACCTTCCAGTAGTATCCCGGTCTAAGATAGAGCCTGCTAGGGTAACTTAACACGTTCGTTGCCCAACGCGATTCGGTTGAGTTTCTCACGGGGCCCAAATGCTACTGTCTGAGCGCTAGAACGTTATCGGACTGATGATTTGGATGGGTCTAGTACAGACACCGCTCGTTAGATGTTGCTCAACGGACCCTATTTACAATTTTCCATTTCCTGTAATCGTTTTGAATTACTATCGGCAAACTTGCATTTTGCAAATAACGAAACGATAGAACAGAGTAGCAGATTTGGTAAAGTTTTACCAATCATAAACATATTGACAGACAATTACGGAAAATGTAAAAAAACTACGACCTATTGTTCCAATTGTCCAAAATCACCTCAAATGTGTTTATACTGTTTCAACGAATACCACGCGACATAGTATAATGTAATATTTTATCCTAAATATAAATTAACAAAAAGTATAGTATAATGTGTATATTTTTCATATTTTTATGTTGTATATCCTATATTTATAATTC